>NC_091591.1:8807244-8809744 GCF_042767895.1 Penaeus vannamei | reverse complement strand
CGTTTAGCGACAAGTTAGGCCGAGTGAAAAATAAAAACAAAATGTAAATAAATAAAATGCTATCGACCCCGTAACCATAGCGACCTAATTTGAGGGATCAAGCCATGATAAATTGAGGTTTTTGATCGCACTTAAACGTTGCGTCATAAGTACGAGATTTCGAATGCTGATTAGTGCTTGGAAAAGAAAAGAAAAATAGAAGAAAAATCAAGAAAAGAACAGAAAAATACGTTCCAGTCTACTGTGTTCGTGCAACTTTCTTTTCTTAATTCTTTGTATCTTTTCTTCGTTAGTTGTCTTCCCTCTATTCCCAGTTTCACTCTGTCATCGTATTTATTAGTTTCATTCTTTCCCTCCCTTCGCAGAGAGGAATAAAAATGTTATTGGCAAGAGAATTAGGAAAATAAACAAGAGGGAGGGAGACAAGATAGAATTTGAGAAAAAAATGAACGAAGAGAGAAAATGAAGCAAGAGAGAACGCGAAAGACATGAAGAAATAAAAAAGAAGCATGAGAGAGAAAACGAGATGAGCCGAGAACAAAGATAAAGCAAAAGAAAGAGATGAAACAAGCCAGAAATAAAGAAATGAAGCAAGACAAATAATGAAACGAAGCAAGACAGAAATAAAGAGATGAAACAAGAGAGAGAACGAGAGATATGAAGCACGAGAGCGAGAGATAAATACATGAAGCAAAAAAGAGAGAGCGAGAAATATGAAGCAAGAGAACGAGAGATAAAGAGATGAAGCAAGAGCGCCGCCGCAGAGCACCCTATCCCGTACGGCCCTTACAAACCCAGGCCGCCCCCCAACCCCCCCGTAAGGCCACACCGCCCCCATATAAGGGCCACGCGACCGGCACAACTAGGCCACAACACCTGTTTCTCCCTCCACACCCCTGCCACGCTACGCTACGCTAAGCCGAGACCATATACCCCTGTCAAGCCACATAAAACCCAACGCCAAGCCACGCCACAGTCCTCGTTCCACACCAAGCCATCCCATAGCCTACCACTAAGCCGCCCCACAGCCTACAACCTACCACTAAGCCGCCCCACAGCCTACAACCTACCACTAAGCCGCCCCACAGCCTACCACTAAGCCGCCCCACAGCCTACCACTAAGCCGCCCCACAGCCTACAACCTACCACTAAGCCGCCCCACAACCTGCAACTCTAAGCCAACCGAAGCCACACCGAACCGCTGTACACCTATCGCGGCGCTCCCAGGACCACACCTGTCATTTCACAGCAACTGTCGTTTGTCACTTGTCACTCGTCACTTGCCCTTCGTTACCGTCGACACTTCTGCCTTTCGAGTCATAACGGATGAAGGGAGTGTGTGTGTGTGTTGCAGTGTGTGGTGGTGTGGTGAGCGAGTGGTGTGGTGTGAGTGGTGAGCGAGTGAGTGAGTGGTGAGCGAGTGAGTGAGTGAGTGAGTGAGTGGTGAGCGAGCGAGTGAGTGAGTGAGTGAGTGAGTGAGCGAGTGAGTGAGCGAGTGAGCGAGTGAGTGAGTGAGTGAGTGAGTGAGTGAGTGAGCGAGCGAGCGAGTGAGTGAGTGAGTGAGTGAGTGAGTGAGCGAGCGAGCGAGCGAGCGAGCGAGTGAGTGAGTGAGTGAGTGAACGAGCGAGCGAACGAGCGAGTGAATGAGCGAGCGAATGAGCGAGTTCCTTAATGAGCGAGTGCGTCCGTGTACCAACGCCATCAAAACGGGCGTACACAGTAGTCGTGATCCTTTCCCAGCGGCCACGGCCAAGATGCGGGCGTGACCTCTTCCCTATATGGGAGGGGTTAGCAGTCCACCGGTGCCTCGAGTCCATTTGAATTACACTTTTCTTAACGTAAGAGGAAAGGAATGAAACACTGGTAAAAAAATGAAGCAGAGTAAAAGGAGACGAATGGAACAAGAAGAAGAAGAAGAAGAAGAAAAAGGAAGCAGCACTGAACAACATACCAGAACGACTTTCAAAAAGGCAATCAAAGAATAATGAATGAAACGGTTGAAAAAAAAACATACATAAAAAAACGCGAAGACATATATAAACGAGAGGACAGGAGAACATAAATACAGAGACTACGACGCAATTTCTCGTCCCCTTTTCTTCTCTACTTTATTTCGGGTTTCGAGCAAAAACGAGTGTCCTTAACGTGAGGGCATCGACCTCGCTTACATAAACAAACATGCACATACACACACATTGGCAGGCACACACACAAACACCGACAAACACGGACACACACCATTCCCCTTACCCCGCGTGACATCGAAAGAGAGGGAAAAAGAAAGGGAGAAAGCGAGAAAGGAATAAAGGGAAGGGGAGAGATTGGGAGAGGGGAGAGGGAGGGAAAGAAGATAGAAAGAGGGGGGAAGGAGGGATGGAAGAAACGGTGATGTGAGGAAGGGAGGGAGGGAGGCTGGGGGGGGAGAAGGGAGGGAGGCAGGGAGAGAAGGAGGGAAGAAATGAGCGAGGGACAGACCGAGTAAGGAAAAGAAATGCCAGGG
>NC_091591.1:8794744-8802244 GCF_042767895.1 Penaeus vannamei | reverse complement strand
GGACAGGGGGGGGGGAGGTAGACAAGATCAGAGCAAATGACGAAACAAGATAAGATGGGAAGACGGGACGAAGATTTGTTTTAACATGAAAAAACAACAACAACAACAAAAGGCAGGACTCGCGTAAAACAAACAAAACATTACTCTTATACTCCCCCCATTTCCTCTACATCCCCTTCCCTTTCCCTTCTCCTCCCCCCCCTCTTCCCTTTCCCTACCTTCCCTTCCCATACCCTCCTTCTCCTTCCCCTTCTTCCCTCCTCCTCTTCTCTTCGTCCCTCCCTACGCCCTTCATCCCTTCCCCCCTCCCTTCCCACAACCTCCCCCCCTCCTTCCCCGTCTTCCCCCCCTCCTTCCCCGTCTTCCCTCCCTCCTTCCTCCTTTCCTTCGCCCTCTTCCGTTCCTTCCTTCCACCCTCCCTTCCCCCCTCCCTCCCCCTCCCTTCCCCTAAACACAGACAAACAAACGCAACCCGAGTCATAATCGACCGTGGGAAAAAAAGACTCGAGCGCCCAAAATAACCCGGTGGGAGACGCACGCACAGACGAACACACTTGCTCAACACGATTATAAAAGGCGGGAGGGAGGGGAAGAGGGAGGGAGTGGGGGGGGGGAGGGGAAGAGGGAGGGGGTGTGGGGGAGGGGAAGAGGGAGGGGGTGGGGGGGGAGGTGAAGAGGGAGGGAGTGGGGGGAGGGGAAGAGGGAGGGAGTGGGGGGAGGGGGAAGAGGGAGGGAGTGAGTGAAGGAGAGATGAAGAGGGAGGGAGTGGGGAGGTGGGAGAGAAAGGGGGAGAGGAGAGGAGGAGAGGAGAGAGAGGGGAGGAGGGGAAAAGAGGGAAAGGGAGAAAAGAGAGAGGAGGAGGGGGCAAGAGGTGAGAGGGATGCAGGAGGAGGAGGAGGGGGAAAGAGGGAAGGGAAAGGAGGGGGAAAAGAGAGAGGAGAGGGAGAAAAGAGCGAGGACAGGGAGAAAAGAGAGAGGAGAGGGAGAAAAGAGAGAGGAGAGGGAGAAAAGAGAGAGGGGGAGAGAGAGGAGGAGGGGGCAAGAGGGAGGCAGAAGGAGGGAGAGAGGTGGGAGTGAGGGAGGGAGAGACGAATGGGAGAGGGTCAAAAAGGACAAGCAAGCAAGCGCGCAGGCAAGTCCACGTGGTCTCACGACCGCTGAAGAGACAAAATAACTGATGCAGGAAATTGTGTGCGTGCGTGCGTGAGATAGATTGATAGAAAGAAATAAAAACATCGACACAACGAACAAGATTTCCAAGCAAACGCAAAGAAAAGAAAACAAAACAAAAACGCGAAACACAATCTCGAACTCCGGCGACCAAACGCAGACATATGAAAGAAAACCAAACAGACAAACAAACACAGACAACCCAATAAAAAAAATCACTAAGACAGGTAATAAAATACGAAACTCCAAAGACCGCTAAACATTTAAAAAATAATAATAACAAATAAATAATTAAAAACAATTCAAAATGCGATCTTTCGGAAATGTCAAAATAGTTGTCTCAGCGCACACCAACGACGAAAAGTCCGTTACTTAACACATCACGTGACATCCGTTAAGCGCGGGGAGGTGGGGGGGGGAGGTATTGGGGGTGGGGGGGGGGGGGGTTGAAGCAGCAAACCATTTAGGAGAAACAAGGAGGGCAAGTGTGGCGGGAGGGAGAGGAAAGGGGAGGAGAATGAGAAGAAGAAAGAACCGAGAAGAAATAGGAGCAGTAGTGTGTGTGTGGGGAGGGGGGGGGGGGGAGAAGTGGAAGAACAAGAAAATGTGGGAGAAATAGTATGAAAAAAATAGAAATAGGAGAAAACGAACGAAAGAAAACGAAGCACAAGTAAGCAAAAAATAAAACAAAATAAATAAAAAATAAATAAATAAACTAAAACCTTCGAAACACTAAAAAAAGGAGGGGTGAGGCAAGAACCGAGAAAGCAGCAAGAGTAAGACATCATAAAAGAGTACGCAGGGGAGTGGCGAAGGGGGGGGGGGGGGAGGAGGGGGGGGGGGGGGGGGGGGGGGGCGGAGCCACGTCGTATCACACAGCCAGGTTCAAAACAGACCTTTTATGGAGATAAACCGACGTCCAGATTACACACCTCGACTCTCGTATGCGGAATCCCCCCCCCTCCCCTCCTACCCCCCCAACCCCCATCTACTTATCTAATACCCCCCTCCTCTCTCTCTCTCTCTCTCTCTCTCTCTCTCTCTCTCTCTCTCTCTCTCTCTCTCTCTCTCTCTCTCTCTCTCTCTCTCTCTCTCTCTCTCTCATAACCTACCTTTCCCTTTCTCTTGCCTAATCTTTCTCTCTCTTTCTCTTGCCTAATCTATATCTACCTGCGTCTCCTCCTCTCTCCCTCATCGAACCTTACTTACGCTCATCTAATTGAGTGAAATGCACGGATAAAATGACAGAAGAGATGAAAAGAAGGAAATCAAAAGAAACAAAAAATATCAGTGTCTGTGAAAAGGAGGTTTGTTGTTGTTGTTTTTTCAACGCTAATCAGCTTAATTACGTTCCTAATGAGAAACAGCTTATCAGAACAGCTGTTCTTAAACTCTCACTCTCTCATGTTACATTCTGTCTATATCTTTCTCTTTTACTTGCACTCAATGTACACACAAATCATCAAACTTACATACTCCAGACAGACAGACAGACACGACAGACACGACAGACACCACACACCAGAAGATATCGTTACACCAAATTCCTTGAGATTAATGTGTCAGGAGTTGAAACCATTTCCTCCTTGCACAAGACAGGAAGGCGGCTGTGGAGGGAGGAGGAGGAAGAGGAGGAGGAGGGAGGGAAGGAGAGGGGGAGGGAGGGAGAGGAGGAAGGAAGGAGGGAGGGAGAGGGAGAGAAGGAAGGAGGTAGGGAGAGGGAGAGAAAGAAGGAGGTAGGAAGAGGGAGAGAAGGAAGGAGGTAGGGAGAGGGAGAGAAGGAAGGAGGGAGAGAGGGAAGGAGGGAGGAGGTAGGGAGAGGGAGAGAAGGAAGGAGGTAGGGAGAGGGAGAGAAGGAAGGAGGAGGAAGAAGAATGTGGAAGGAGAGATGAGAGAGAGGGGATCACCTGTCTCCTAGAAACAGTAAGAAACAAGAGAAGCGAGACAAGAAAACGAAGGGAGAAAAACACAAAAGAGAGGCAGAACAGAACGAAATAAGAAAAGAGGAGACGACGAAATAGAAGAATGGGGGAAAGAGGAGAGAAGGGCGGAGTCAGTCCGTCTGAAGATGCGGGCGGGCGGGCGGGCGAGAGGGCGGCAAGGCGGTAGTCGTGGCAGCTTGATTTGACAAGATGAGAGAAAGCGAGTTTCCAGATACGAAAGTGGAAAATAAATAAATAGAAAAAAAAATCCGCGATACGAACAACCGGAACCAACTGGAACAACAACCGAATCTACCAAAATTAAGACAGACAAACGGAACAACTCGACGAGGAAACTCCGCTGTCGATGGAAAGAAAAAAGAAAAAAAGAATCCCCAAATCTTCCAGAACCTTCTCGGCCCACCCGGCAACAGAGCGCGAGTGATCGGTGAAAAACAAATGAACGCCGGGCTCAGCGAGGGAGAGGGTGAGGGAGTGTGTGACTGAACGTGTGCGTGTCTGCGAATGTGCGTGTGTGTGTGTGTGTGTGTGCGTGCGTGTGTGTGTGTGTGTGTGTGTGTGTGTGTGTGTGTGTGTGTGTGTGTGTGTGTGTGTGTGTGTGTGTGTGTGTGTGTGTGAGAGTGAGTGAGTGAGTGAGTGAGTGAGTGAGTGAGTGAGTGAGTGAGTGAGAGTGAGTGTTTGAGTGAGAGAGAGAGTGAGAGAGTGAATGAGAGAGTTTTTGTGTGTGCGTACGCGAGTGCATGAATGCGTTTGCGGTGTGTGCGTGCGTGCATGTGTGCGTGCGTGTGAGAGAGAGCGAGAAAGAAAGAAAGAAACAAAGAGAAAAAGAGAAAGAGCGCCACGCCAACGGTTCCGCCCTCTCGACAAGGACTTAATTTGCATCTGTTCCAAGACGGGAGATGAACAGAGCCAAAATTACATCACAATGACAATGAGAAGAAAAACACTAACGAGCACTCACACACTTGACAGACACATGCGCTTGTGATGCAGTGACAGGGGGAGGGGAGGAGGAGGAGAGGGAGGAGGAGGAGGAGGAGGAGGAGGAGAGGGAGGAGGAGGGAGAGGAGGAGAGGGAGGAGGAGGAGGAGGAGGAGGAGGAGGAGGAGGAGCGAGAGGGAGGGGGGGAGGAGGAGAGGGAGAGGGGGAGGAGGAGAGGGGGGGGGAGGAGGAGAGGGAGGGGGGGAGGAGGAGAGGGAGGGGGAGGGGAGGAGAGGGAGGGGGGGGAGGAGGAGGAGGAGGAGCGAGAGAGGAAAGGGAGGGTGGAGAACATTAAGAAATGGTAGAAAACACTGGCGAAGAGGAGGGAAGGAGAGGAACGAATGGAGGAGACGGAAAGGGATAGAGAAAACAGGAGAGGCAAAATAAAAGAAAGCAGAGAGAAAGAATGGAAAAAAAAAAAAAAAAAAAACGCGGAACAGAACAGAGTACCCAAAACACACACACGCTACGAGAAGTCTATGGCAGAGCCCGGCAGAGCCCCAAGGGAGCCCTGTGTTGACCCGAGCAAACTTTCCCCTTAAGTTTATCTTGAGACGAACTTCTTAATTGAAACAGAATAAAATCACTAACTACAGGTAACGAGAGGGAGGGAAGAAGGGAAACGAATAAAGAGAACACAAAAGAAAGGGGAAATATGATATAACGAGAGAAAGAGCAGGAGGAAGGGAAACGAATAAAGAGAACACAAAAAAGAAAAAAAAACATATGACATAACGAGAGAGAGAGCAAGAGGAAGAGAAACGAATAAAGAAAACACAAAAGAAGGAAAAAAAATACGACAACGAAAGAAAGAGCCAGAGGAAATGATTCCGAATCCCGTGGCCACTTCGACGCCCTGAGTGTATGCGAGCGCACGGGGACCGAGCGACGGGCGCCGTATAAGGACCCGCGCAGACGGCGGCGCGGCAGGAGAAAGGGACCCGACATGGCAGAAGTCGGCCCCTCGGCATGTCCCAAACGGATATCCTTTCGCAAGCGATATATCTTTTAAATGCGCCAACACAAGGCAGACGCGACTTGAGGATCGAGTACTTGAGATCCTGAAGGACCCTCGTAACTCCACTTTCGATATCCATAAAAGGCAAAAAGAGCAACGACCGAGTCACTCGCTCGTGAGGCAAGGAGTGAGGTGGCAGCGGGGAAATGAGGCAAGATGAAGCGCAATTTACGGCGGCGAGGCAGCAGATTAGAAAAGGGGAGACAGGAGTGGGGAGAAAAGACGCGAGGAAACAGCCAAAATAAGGCCGAAGACGAGAAAAGGAAGAAAATGAGAAAAGGAACCCATCCGAGACCGTGCATGAAAGAGGAGAGGGACGTCTGAGCCCAGCGCCATGCGGGTGAGGCGCGGGAACACCCCCTCCGCCATCACCCCCCCCCCCTTCCCCGACCCCCATTCCTCAAACCTCGCCATGACTCACGCATACTCCACGCAGGTGTACGCGTCTGCCTCACGCAGGAAGACAAGCAAGCACCAGGAAGACACGATCAGCTGATGAGTAACACACGTGCACAACAGAATGATTGCCTCACTGACTCACTCGCAAGCACGTTCCCTGGTTCAATAGGACATCGAGGACGCTCGCTCGGACTCGTTCGCTCGCTCAGACACAGCATACACATGTCATTTACGTCATGCTGTAGAACGCGCGACAAACAGCTGGACTGCAAACAGGCTCGTGCAAAAATAATCCAACATATCCGGTCAATCTAGCGGTCCAGAGCGACCAGCTGAGTTCAGGGATCAATGCGCACCGTGCTTGTAAACTCGCTGATAAACACGACGCAACCAGCTGATCCGAACATCGTCCAGCTGATCGCCACCCCCAACCAGCTGACTTATCGCCGAGGGAGAAACCTGACATTTATACCATAACCTTCAGCCAATGGATTTCAAATATGTATGCATCTATCAGCTGATGTGGATATCGATCAGAGCTCGAGACAGAAAGATCAATCCTCCCACGTCCTCTCGCCAGCAGAATAACAAAAACGTTGTCCACGAACGTTTCACGATAACGTTGATTTCGCTGACGAGTTTACCATATTTGTGTCTTGATAGGGTAGCAGTGTGGGTTGGGAGGAGAGGGAGAAAAGAGTGGGTTGGGAGGAGAGGGAGAAAAGAGTGGGTTGGGAGGAGAGGGAGAAAAGAGTGGGTTGGGAGGAGAGGGAGAAAAGAGTGGGTTGGGAGGAGAGGGAGAAAAGAGTGGGTTGGGAGGAGAGGGAGAAAAGAGTGGGTTGGGAGGAGAGGGAGAAAAGAGTGGGTTGGGAGGAGAGGGTGAATTGTGGGGATTGGGAGGAGAGGGAGAAAAGAGTGGGTTGGGAGGAGAGGGAGAAAAGAGTGGGTTGGGAGGAGAGGGAGAAAAGAGTGGGAAGAAGAGGGTATTTGAGAAAAGAGAGGGAAGGAGAGGAAGTGGGAGAACCGAGAGGATAAGAGACTGCAGTAAAAAAGGGGAGCAGAGGAATTGACGAACAGGATAGGAGAAAAAGAGAGAGATAGTAGGAAGAAAAGGAAATCAAAAACCCTAAGATCCCACGTGACCAGAATTATAAACAAAGCAAAACCGACACCACAGGCGGGACATCCTGTGAAGAATCGAAATACGCAGATTTATTTCCGTCCGAGAGAGCAACTGGAGTAAAATTCGAGGCCGTGAATATACCAATGAGTCACGGCGAGGGAGAAGGGAGGAGGAGCAAGAATGAGAGAAGGGGAGGGGAAGCAACAGTGAGAGGTGAAGGGGACAATGGGGAAGGGGGAGAGGGAGAGGGAGAGAGAGGGGAAGGGGGAGAAGAAGAGGGGGGGAGTAAGCAGATGGGGCGTACACATGACTCAACAGGTGAGTGACTCATTCACGCATCGATTCGATGTTCGCGTAATCATGCCTCTCGCTGACTGGCGCACTGAATGACTGACTGGACGACATTCGCTTTCAGTCGTAAAGGGACTAAAATAGACCACGAGGACACCCCCCCATAACCCCCAACCCCCCATCCCCAGCATCACCGCACTCCACCCCTAACCAAAGCCAAAATCAGCTGATACCGATAATAAACAGGGCGAGACAGGAGAGTCAGATTAACACCATCTCTTATCTTATCGCGATGAAAAACCCTCCCTCCCTACTCCCTACCCCTCGCTGCAAGGGACTCTTCTTAACGGTCTTGTGTCACGAGTCTTACCTCTCTCTCTCTCTCTCGCTCTTACTCCCTTCTTTCACTCTCTTTCCTATACCCTTTCATCAGCTACCTACCTACCTACCTCTCCCTTTCTCAGCCGACCTCAGTCCAGTTCTTTCGTCCTCCCTATCTCCCCCCTTCCACTCCCCCTCTCCCTTCCTCCACCATCTCTCACCTTCCTTGATATCCTCTCTTCCCCCCCCCCCCC
>NC_091591.1:8782244-8789744 GCF_042767895.1 Penaeus vannamei | reverse complement strand
CTCTCTTGCATGTGTAGCGACAGTCATGCTCGACAATTATGGAGCGTACGGTTAAACTGGCTTAAACACGTGATACATCAAACAAAACACGCATTGATAAAAAGATATGCTGTGTGATATCTGTCCGTGTAGGGGGAAGGTTGTCTGACACTCGCTGACACGCTGGTTACCGTCAGCCAGTAAAATGTCAGTTAACGGTCGTTTTGAAATGCAAGGACCTTGGGAGGCAACGAAGGGAATCCCAACCTCTCTAAAATTCCCATTCCAACCCCGCCATTCCCACTAGGGTCTCGGCACGTCCTCTGGGAACCTCGTGGCTATGGTCTCACCACCTCCTTTCTAAATCCTGCACCATCCCTGAACCTCCAACGCCGTCTTCACCTCCTCTACCTCTACGAAACCCAATAAAAAATCCCAAATTACATGCTTAACTGCCCCTTCCTTCAACCACGCGGCCCATAGCACCCCAGACGCCCACCGCAGCACAGACGCCCATAGTTTTCGACGCCTGTAGTTTCCCACGCCCATGGCACCTACACGCCCACAGCAACACAGACGCCTCTAGCGTTCCAACCCGTAGTCCCCCGGACGCCACACCCGCACTTGAACCCCGCAAACCGCATTTGAACCCCGCAAACCGCATTTGAACCCCGAAAACAGCCCTCCCCGCATACACCGGTTCGGCCACAGGGGTTCGAGCAGCCTGGCAGACACACCGAAAGAAACGTTAGTCTGCGCGCTCTCGGACCACATTTCTTAAGCCCGTGAGGAAAGACTTTCGAGGAAGAGGGATCAACAAGGAGGAATGTGAAAGATGAAAGCTGATCCTCAAGCTGATCCTTGAGGGGGTTGTTCGCTTCGAACAAAACCCCTTCCTCCTCCACCCCCAACCTCATCCCTCCTCTTATACCTAGACACAAGGGCCTCCCACCCCATTCAAAGCCCCAATCCCACCCTTCCCCCTCTCATAGGCCTACATTCCCAACACCTGAGAAAGCGAAAGAAAACGTGAACTTACGTAAATGAGTCCGGAGTAGTAGCGCTCCTTGAGGTTGTGCAGGACGGACGCCTCGTTCAGACACGTGAGTTCGGCCATGTCCTCGACTTTGTTGAACTTGGGCGGGTTCATCTTCTGGATGTCATCCTTGGCCACCCGAATGCGCTTGCCGGTGTCGGAGATCTCGACCTCGACCTCGTCCCCGACCTCGCCCTTGATGCCGGCGGCGACGAAGCCATGGTCGCTGTGGGGGATCCACACGAGGCGCTTCTGCGTCCATTCCGCCTGGGACGCCGGGTCTTCGAAGGTGTCCCTCGAGACCACCAAGTACTTGAGCTCGGGGTCGTTCGCGTCGATCTCCGCCATTTTCAGTCGTGAGTCAAGGGAGTCGTCCTCGGCTTTCGAGTCGTGAGTCTCTCTCGGGGTTCCTCTGCCTCGGGCGCGGTCTCTCTCGGCTAAAACGGCTTTCCCTTTCGTTCTGGGCTCATCGGCTTACACGCTCGCCTTTCTTTGTATTGCAATTTTTCCAGAAAACTATTTTACAAACCCAAACAAAACGAAATTTTCTGCTTCACTTTTGCACCTTATTCGAACAGAAATTAATGGTTTGTTTTTTTCCAGCAGCCTGTTGTTTCCTTTATCCTTTTACACTAGGGCTTCCGCTTCTGCTACGCTCATGAACGCAAACAATCCATAGTAAGTTTAAATATAAAAAAAAGACGGCGTGGCGGCGAGGAAGGCAGAGTGTCGAGCGCACGTCTTCTCCCGCCTGAGGTTGCCAGCAGACTAAGGGTGCGAGCGGTGAGGGGGCTGTCCATGGCTCGCTTCCCGGCCTTGAATCTTCGCTTTTCTGGCCAATTTACACGCCTCCTGATTATTTTCTTACTAAAATAGCCTACGGGCTGACTCACGGATGGTTATTAGTATCTTCTGATCATCATCACTTGAGCAATGCAAGTCGAAATGATGGAACTGGAGTAGCGAAAAACGCTTACCGCGAACATAAATGTTCTGCCAAAAACGTCGGTTTTCTAATCTCCCTTTTTTACCGGCTGATAAACTGATAGTAGACTCTTATCACATGTGTCATATCCATTATTAAAAAGGGCCGACATTCCCCATCAAAAATTGCCCACTGGTCTCTAAGCAAAGCGAGCAGAAGGCCAAGATGAAGGGAGGAGGGAAGCGAGCGCGAATATTAAACCCCCCGCCAAAAGCGCGCCTTGCTTTCACCAACACGTGGGGAAATACCTCTCGTTCTGATAATTATTCTACCGTTCTTGCACTCTTATTTCGACCACCTGCGACATCTACCCGATCCGTCTACCGTCTATCGGCTCGGGTACGGGTGTGGCCAAGAGGGCGGGTGGTTGGAAAGCGGGAAATACGAAGTGTTGGCAGGGAAATGCAGCCAACAGGAGACAGATGCTCTTTCGGGGTCAAAATCGGTGTCAGGCATCGGAATTATACTTGCGGGATACACAATAAATTCGCTGTAGTTGTACTGAACAAATGTTTCCTTCAGGGTTTTATGTTTTTTTTTTAACATTGCTTGAAGGGGTGGGGTGAGAAGGGGTTTGAAATACACGATTACAAGCGAAGAAAAGCGTTTTTGATAAATGGGGTCATAATTTAGTTATCATTGTTGCGTTTTCATCTGGGAGTCATAATAGATGAAATGCTGGCTTGGAAATACGACCAGATGTTGAAGAAGCGTCTCGATTTGAAGGTGAAAATGGGAAATAAATTAGATATGGATGGACGGAGGTGAATGTAGATATCAGTTTCAGCGAGAAGGGATATGAATTGCAGATTTTACTGTGCAATATATTAGCAAAAAGATCCCATATGGCACGGCATAAGTTACGCGCATGACAAAAAGGTTCTTGCATGACCAAGTTTTTTTTTTTTTTTTTTTTTTTTTTTTACACGACCATTTTCTAATTTGATTAGCTAATCTGTATGGATATTACGTGTCGGATGTTTACCGTATCTAATCACTAATTACCCTCTTTCGTGTGATTAGTAAGTTGATTTGACGTATTTGAGATTCAGGTATGTGGATTTATTAAAAATTAAGAGAAAAATGAAGAAAAAAATACAATACGGTTGATACTTTTGTGTATATTGATATTTGTTGTTTTTTCTTTTTCTTGTGTTTTCTCTAATCACATATACTTGTTTTATTTTGCTTTCTAATCAAGACTTAGAAGCCGGTAAACAGTAAACAGCAGCTTTTATCCCGCTGTTCATGATACAGTCGTAGATAACTTCACTTGTCCGAATCCGTCCAGACTAAAATGTTTTCTCTACTGAAGCCGTTAAGCGCGCCAAAATTTATGGGCCGGATAAATCACGCATCGAGATCTCTCCGAGTCTTCTTGCTCTCCAAAAAGATTAATTTATTTTCTGCTTGTGGAAACTATCCGCCTCCCCTCCACCCCCGCCCCCCCACAATCCCCAAAGAGAGAGAAAAAACCCTACGGGATTGGCACCGCTTCAGATGCCAAGCCGCCGACTCGAACGAACTTTCACGTCGTAAGAAATCCCTTTAACCCTGCGCCAGCTGCCTGACCTCTGACCCAGTATCATAGGGCTTGGAACGCTACACCCGCGGGGCATCGCAGATAAAGGGGTTCTCGCACTCCCTCCTACCCACCTGAGGTTACCCGAGGTGCCCATGCCCAATGGGAGATCACACACAATATGCCCCGGAGATGCTATAACCCCGCGGGCGTCGCGCTGGGGTTAGATTTTAATTACGAACATTGGCGTAATGGACAGAACCCAATCAGGTTGTCACACCCCTTTCCCTCCCTCCCGCCCGCCTCCATCGGCCCCTCTCCCCCCCCTACCTGCTTCCTTCCCTCACTCCCTTTCTCTCCCCCTCCTGCCTCCTCCCCTCCTTCTCCTTCCCTCCCATCCGCATACTTCCCCCTTTCCTTTCTCTTTCACTCCCACCCGCCTCCTACCCTCCCTCTACTCCCCTCCCTCCCACCACTTCAGTCCCTCCCTCACACCCACCCCTAACCCTCCTTTCCTCCCTCCTACCCACTCCATACCCTTCCCCTTTCCCTCCCGCCCTCCCTCCTTCCCTCCTTCCCGCTCTCCTTCCCGCTCTCCTACCCTCTCTACACTCCCTCCCTCCTTCCCATCCTCCTACCCTCTCTACCCTCCCTCCCTCCTTCCCACCCACCCACCCTCTTTCCTCTCTACCCTCCCTCCCTCCTTCCCACCCTCCTACCTTCCCTACCCTCATTCCCACCCACCCTCCTCCCTATCCTCCCTCCTTCCTACCCTCCCTCACTGCCCTCCCTCCCTCCCTCCTTCCCTCCAACATCCTCATTTCAAAGTCACGGTGAATCAGAGCCGAAGAATGCTTGGTGTTGAGTGGTCAGCCTTTTATGCCTGCTGGTCATGGGGTGTCAGTCAGTCGGTCCTCCCAAACACACAAGCAAAGGCATACCGAGATTGCTAAGTCTTAATGTACGTGGGGGATGTATGTACGTACTTACACACCGATGTAGAAGGAATTTGTCATCATACTACATACGCTAGACGAGATTTTATGATACATGCACATTTATGTAGGAGTACTTTGCCTTCATGCTACTTTATGATAGTCGATACGTACATGCACGCTTACACATTGTATAAGTAATTTGCTTTCATACTACTTATAATATTCGATACGTACATGCATACTTATGTATAAGTAATTTGCTTTCATACTACTTATAATAGTCGATACGTACATGCACACTTACACATTGTATAAGTAATTTGCTTCCATACTACTTATAATATTCGATACGTACATGCATACTTATGTATAAGTAATTTGTCTTCATACTACTTATAATATTCGATACGTACATACACACTTATGTATAAGTAATTTGCTTTCATACTACTTATAATAGTCGATACGTACATGCACACTTATACATTGTATAAGTAATTTGCTTTCATACTACTTATAATAGTCGATACGTACATGCATACTTATGTATAAGTAATTTGCCTTCACACTACTTATAATAGTCGATACGTACATGCACACTTATGTATAAGTAATTAGCCTTCATACTACTTATAATATTCGATATATACATTCACTCATATATTTCTTTGTTCCTCCTTTATGATCCTACTACTTATAACATCAGAGAACTAACAGCACACACGTATACAGTTAAATATACACTTATAAACACTTATAAAAAAGTAGCTTTCACCCCGTATCATCCAACTATTCGTAATAGCAGAGAAGTTTTACTCCAAACATTCACATTTACATATACTTGAACTCAATCCTTATTCATATTCTTATAATAGTAGAGGCCCAGGGTTACGCAAGTGTACATTTGTATATATATAAGATTATATTATTCACAATTCCTTGACATTACTATGATGGTTATAATGATACACCGTATTGATACTAATAGTATGATAAAGATAGGAATAATGACGATATTAATTATTTCGCTAATGATAGCAATTACACTAATAATTAATCGCCAAGTTGACTAAAATTATGGTAATAGTTATTTATCACGTTTAACATCATCTCGTTTTGTTAATGTATTTCCCTACCGTTATGTCTATAATTATCTTTTAAATATTACATCCTTTATTGCTACTCTCTATACAGGAACTAAAGTAGATTGAAAAAAAAGGAGAAACCGTAATATGGAAATGGTAATAATACCAAAAAGTAAATAATAATGATAATAATGGTAATAATGATAATAATAGTGATGGTAAAAAGATGAAGAATCACAACAAAATCAACAACATTGCTAAGTGATATGAATATGATGATGATACCAAAAAGTAATAATATTGATAATGATGATAAGCATAGTGATGATAATATAAAAAAGATAAAGAACCACAACAATATCAACAACAATAATGACAATGATAATCATAATGATCACAGCAACAACAATAACATCAACAGAATAACATCAATAAATATCTTGAAACAATAACATAGTTCTAGATATTTTTTTACTGTTTTTTGTAGGCTTTGGAATAAATTGCCTTCAGAGATTGTAACTTTTCCGACTCTTGCTAAGTTTAAAAGATCAGCTAACATGTTTTTCTTACGTAAATGGCTGACTCTCCATTCTTTCATTCTTTCTTAGCTGTATCTTGACCTGAACTGAGACCTTTTGGTGTTATAATTGATTTTTTTTCAGTGTGGATCTTTATATAGCTTATGATAATGATAATAATAATAATAATAGTAATAATGATAATAATGATAATAATAATGATAATGATAATAATAATAATAATGATAATAATAATAATAATAATAATAATAATAATAATAATAATAATAATAATAATAATAATAATAATAATAATAATGATAATAATGTTAATAATAACAATGTTAATAATAATGATAACGATAATGATAATAACAATAATTAAAACAACGAAACATCACAAAACACAGAAGCAACAAGTACAAAAGAACGCCAATTTCATTTTTATTTTTCTCTTTTCATTTCTTTAAGACGAGTTTTCGGAATAAAATAACTGTGACTTGCATCGCCCAATATCACTGTCATTATCTCACTGCTGACGTAATCAAGAGGTAATTAAGATCTCTCTTCGTCAAATAGTCTCACACTTTCTCGTTTTGCCATCGACATTGTCAAAGAAATTAATGATTTGTGTGATAATATCAATCATTTATCCTCACTGATATGCGATAACAAAACGATAAAATATATATATTGTCTTATTATTATCATCATTATTTGTCATATCGCTATAAACAGAAAATATACCGTAAGTTTCACAAGTTGGAAACCGAAATGGGTGAACTCAGCAGTCAAAGGTTACAAATAGCGGACATTGCAACAGAAGAATTGCTAATTTCGACTTTATCTCTGCGAACCGTAATATTTAACTTTTGTTCGCAAAGCAAGGCGGTTCGAGATGAAAAGGCAGTTCCTCACGAGATGAATATTTCCCACTGCCAATTTGCTACGACCCGGGAAATAACAATGGAACTGTTCTCTATTGTTTCCTGTTAATATATTCAGACCTATTAGCGGTGATGAGAAACACTATATTACCATTATTGTATTACTTTATTGATTATTTTATGCCTTGGGTTTCCATTAACATCTTTATTAGTGGTATTCCTGTCATCATTATTGGAATATAAATACATTTAATAGGATACCTAACCTATAATCACTGGCGGTATATTACCTACTATAAAGTAACTGATACTATCATTCATTTAAGAATATCTATCTTAAACGGTCACCTACAAAACAAAAAATCAAAAACAGCATCGTTGTTGCCATCATCGTCCGTGTTATCAGTGTGTTATAAGCGTTATCAGTGTTATGAGTGTTATCAGTGTGTTATAAGTGTTATCAGAGTGTTATCGCCGGCATTATCGGGACAACCTTCCTCTGCCACCGCGAACGAACTCCAACCGCTGCCATCATTACAGAGACTATCAC
>NC_091591.1:8769744-8777244 GCF_042767895.1 Penaeus vannamei | reverse complement strand
AGAACTACCACTGGCACAAAATAATGACTCAACATACGGCAGTCACATAAGCAACATGAGAAGAGTACATATGTGCATGTGGACAGGGAGACAAGACGAGCCGGTGGGGGATGCTAGTATATGTAAGGAAATGAGGGAGGGAGGGAGGGAAAGGAGGGAGGGAAAGGAGGGAGGGAAGGAGGAGTGGGAGGGAGAGAGGGAGAGAGAAGGAGGCAAAGAGGGAGAGAGAGAGGAAGGGAGGGAGGGAAAGGAGGGAAGGGAAAGGGGAGAGGAAGGGAAGGGATGGAGGGAGAGTGAGAGAGAGAGCGAGAGCGAGAGAGAGAGAGAGAGAGAGAGAGAGAGAGAGAGAGAGAGAGAGAGAGAGAGAGAGAGAGAGAGAGAGAGAGAGAGAGAGAGAGAGAGAGAGAGAGAGAGCGAGAGAGCGAGAGAGCGAGAGAAGGATTCAAGGAGGGAGGGAGGCTGGGAGAGAGGGAATGGGAGGCCAAGGAGGGGAGGGGAGGGAGGAGGGGGGAGGAATGAACATGTCATGAACATACCAACTTGCCATGGATCCATTGTTCAACTCAGGGACTTGAGATGTAGGTCAAACGCACGCACACGCACGCGCGCACTCGCCGTGGCACCTGCGAGTGTGACCCCTGCAGCCGGTGGGAACAAGAGAGTGCCACGCATGAAAGAGCGGTGACCCCGGTTGACCTAGCTATAACCCGGGGGTGAAGGGTGGCGCGGGGTGGAAGGAGGGGGCGGGAAAGAAGGGACGGGCGGGGGTGGGTGGTGGGAGGGGCACGTCGTATCTCCATCCCTCCCCCCTTCCTCCTCCTCTTCCCTCCTCCCCTTCCTTTCCACCTATTGTGTTTTTTAATATTCCCTTTTTTTCTATTTCTCTTCACCTGCGCTCGCTTTCGTATGTGAGGAAGGCTGCAAGCACAGCTGATCACCATCATTATCACCGCGGTGCTCACGCAATCTCGACCCCCCCCTTCTCCCACCCCACCCCCACCCCTTACCCACCCCCTCTTCCCTTTCCCTCCACCTCCCTTTTCCCTCTTTTCTCCCCCTTCCCTCACTCCATACCCATACCCACCCGTGCAAAATCAACATCTGACACCCGTGACAATGCCAACAGGGCGTCATGACAGTGCCAGAAGGTCGTGACAGCCAGCTGGAGGGAACAGGTGGTTGGCACAAGCAGGTGAAGGTTTGAAGAGGGGAGGGGGGGAGTGGGGGGGAGGGGGTGTTGCAAACGGTGTATGATGAGACAGTCATGTCGGCGATGTTGCGAATATTCCAGGGCGCCGAAGGAGGGAAGTGGCGGAGAGGGGAGGGGAGAAAGAGGGGGATAGAGGGGGAGACGAGAAGAGAGAGGGAGGGGAGAAAGAGGGGGGTAGAGGGGGAGACGAGAAAAGAGAGGGAGGGGAGCAAGAGGGGGAGATGAGAAGAAAGAGGGGGAGATGAGAAGAAAGAGGGGGAGATGAGAGGAGAGATGGAGAGGAGGAAGAGGGGGATAGAGGGGGAGACGAGAAGAGAGAAGGAGTGAAGAAAGAAGGGGAGATGAGAAGAGAGAAGGAGAAGAGAAAAAGGGGGATAGAGGAAGAGACGAGAGGAAACAGTTTGATAGAAGGGGAAATGAGAAGAGAGAGGGAGAGGAGAAAGAGAGGGAACAGAGAGGAGAGAAGAAGAGTAGCAAGAAAGGGAGATGAGAGGAGAAAGAGAGGAGTGGAAGAGGAAAGATGAGAAGAATGAGAAAAAGAGAATGGAAGAGAGGGGGAAGAGAAGAGTGAAGGAGAGGAGAAGCGGAGGGAAACAAGAGAAGAATAGGAAAAGGAGAGGAGAAAGAGGAGAAGGAGAAAAAGAGAGAAGAAATAGGTGGTAGAGGGGAGACTGAAGGAGAAAGAAGAGAAGAAGGAGAAGTAGAGAGGGAAAAGAGAAGAAGGAGGAAAAAAAGATGGAGATAGGGTAGGAGGAGAAAGAGAGGGATGAGAGAAGTAAAGGAGAGGAGAAGATAGAAGGAGATAAAGGGGGAGGAAAGAGGAGAAAGAATAAAAGGACATAAAGGTGGAAGAAGAGGAGAAAGAATGGAAGGAGAGAAAGAGATGAAGAAAGAGGGTAGATGTGAAAAGAAGAGATGGAATGAGAAAAGGAATGAGAAAGAAGGAGGACTGAAAAGGAGAGGAGAAGAGAAGAGGAGATGGAAAGACAAGAAAAAAATGAAGAATGAAGAAAGTAAAAAACAGAGAGCAGAAAAAAGCGATCATGAAAAAGAAGAAACAGAAATGAGGAGGAGAGACGAAGAAACAAGAGAGAAGAATGGACGAAAGAGGAAAGATGTGCAGATGAAAGGGAAAAAACAAAAACAAAACAAAGATAAAAAGTAAAAAAAAAGAGGCAGCAAAGAACAAAAACATTGCCCCAAAAATGTAAGAAATTAAAAACAAAACAAAACAAACAATGAAAGAAAAAAAGGGAAGGAGAAAAACAAAAAAGAAAAATAGACAAAAAACGAAGTATGGAATAAAAAAAAAAGTCTGAAGCAAATGGATGAAGAAAATGTGATAAAGAAGGAAAACAAGAGGTAAGAAAAAAAAGAAAAAAGAACGAATAAGTCGATAAAAAAGCGGAAAAGGCAGAGGAGACAAAGAAAGGAAAAAAGGTGGGATTAGAGAACCCCCCCCCCCAAAAAAAAAAAAAAGAACGAAAAGAAAGAGAGAGAAAAAGGGAAGAAATGAAGAAAGAGAAGCGAGAAACTAAATAATAAAAGAGAAGAAAATAACGAACAGAAAAAGAAGGAAAAAAATCAAAATCAAAGCAAGAAAATATAGGCAGGAAGGAAAATGCGAGAAACAACAAAAGAAAAAAATGATGATAAAAGTAAAGACGAGAAAAAAAAAACATAAACAGATAGGGAAGAGAGAGAAAAGAAAGAGATATATGAAGAGAAAACAAGAAAAATAGATAGAAATAAAAAAAAAGGAGACAATATCATGGGAAGATATAGAAAGGATATGAAAAAGAAAATAAGGACAGAAAAAATACACACAAAAAACAAAGCAAGGAAAGATGGAAAGACAAGAATACAACCAACAAAACACAAAAACAAACAAACAAAAAGAAACATTCACAAAAATACTAAAACACACAAACAGACAAACAAACAAGAAAAACGAAATGTAGAACAAACAGAAGAAAACATGAAAAACATAAAAAAACGAAATCTCAACTTAATTCAAAAACACACATGAAAAAAGAAAGGAAAAAACATGGCTAAAAACAATATTAAAAAAAAACGAAATTATCAAGAAAACAAACTTAATCCCCCATCAAAAAAACATGACTAAAAACACAAAAAAAAAGAGAAAATATAAAAACTTAATCCCCCTAAAAAACATAAAACAAAAAAGCAGGGGAGAAAACAGCATATAAGAAAAAAAACGAAATTAACAAGAAAACAAACTTAATCCCCCATCAAAAAAACATGACTAAAAACACATAAAAAACGAGAATATAAAAAACTTAATCCCCCTAAAAAAAACAAAAAACAAAAAAGCAGGGCTGGAAACACCATATAAGAAAAAAAAACGAAAATATCAAGAAAACAAACTTAATCCCCCCCTCCAAAAAACAACAACAACACACACAATAAATAAATAAATAAAACAAATAAACAGAACCAAAAAAACACCACCTCAAAAAGGAAGACAGCAGAAGACTCCCTGTTTTGTGTCGTCCCTGGAAAGCTGGGGGAGGGGAGATGGGGTGGGGGGGGGGGGGTGAGTCACCGTCTGTTCCCCGGGTCACTCTTATCCCTTTCCATATCAGGGGAATCGCTCACTTTCCTCCCGGCGTGTCACTGTCTATCGCTTCTTTCCTCTCTGCTTTTCTTTCTTTTTCTATCTCCTTTTATGTCGTTGTTTATTCCGTTGTTCTTTTCTTTCTATCGCTTCTTTCCTTTTTGCTTCTTTTCTTTCTTTTTCTATCTCCTTTTATATCGTTGTTTATTCCCTTGTTCCTTTCTTTCTATCACCTTTCCTTTTTGCTTTTTTCTGTCTTCTTTTATATCGTTGTTTATTCCGTTGTTCTTTTTTTCTATCGCTTCTTTCCTTTTTGCTTTTTTCTATCTCCTTTTATATCGTTGTTTATTCCGTTTTTCCTTTCTTTCTATCACTCCTTCCTTTCTGTTTTTTCTGTCTGCATTTATTTCGTTGTTTATTCCGTTATTCCTTTCTTTCTATCACTTCTTTCCTTTTTGTTTTTTTTTCATCTCCTTTTATTTCGTTGTTTATTCCGTTTTCCTTTCTTTCTGTCACTTCTTTCCTTTGCTTTCTATCTCTCCTTTATATCGTTGTTTATTCCGTTTTCACTTTCTTTCTATCACTCCTTCCTTTCTGTTTTCTGTCTGCTTTTATTTCGTTGTTTATTCGTTATTTCCTTTCTTTCTATCACTTCTTTCCTTTGCTTTTTTCATCTCCTTTTATTTCGTTGTTCCTTTTTTCCTGTCACGTCTTCTGTTCTGGTTTCTCTATCTCCTATCTCTTTAGTTCATCTTCTATTCCGTTATTCCTCTCTTTCTATCTTCTCTTTCCTTTATGCTTTTTTCTGTCTCCTTTTATTTCGTTGTTCCTTTTTTTTATCACGTCTTCTGTTTTGGTTTCTCTATCTCCTTTTATTTCGTTATTACTTTTTTTCCATCACTCCTTCCTTTCTGGTTTCTTTATCTCCTTCTTTTCCGTTGATCTTTAATTTTTTATCACTCCTTCTTTTCTTCCTTCTCTATTTCCTTCTATTCCGACATTCCTTTCTTTATATCACTCCTTCCTCTCTGCCTTCTCTATTTCCTTCTATTCCATTATTCTTTAATTTTCTATCACTATTCTTTCTGACTTCTCTATTTCCTTCTATTCCGTTATTCATTTCAGTTTCTATCACTCCTTCTTTGCCTTCTCTATCTCCTATTTCGTTATTACTTTTTTCTATCACCTTCCTTTTTGCTTTCTTTATCTC
The DNA here is from genome assembly GCF_042767895.1 of Penaeus vannamei. Lineage (NCBI taxonomy): Eukaryota > Metazoa > Arthropoda > Malacostraca > Decapoda > Penaeidae > Penaeus > Penaeus vannamei. The sequence continues at coordinate 8,772,246 of NC_091591.1, read as the reverse complement.
CTGTCCCGTTATTTCTCTTTTTTCTCTTTCAGTTTATCGATTTCTCTTTACTTCATTGCGTTACCTGTCATGACCTTTTCTTCCTTCTCTCTATCTCCTTATATTCTGTCAAGAAAGCTTTCAACACTTTTTCTTTCTGTCTTCCCTATTTATCTCATAGTTCTCTGTTACTCGTTCTTCCTTCTTTCTCTTTATCTACTATTTCGTTATGAGAGTTCTCACTATTCCTTTTGTTTCATTGTCTCTGTTACTCGTTATTACTCCTTTCTTTGTATCTCCTTATTTTTAGTTATGCGAGTTTATAATACTTTTCTTTCTGTTCTCCTTATCTATTTCATAGTTCTTTGTTACTCCTTCTACTTCTTTTCTTTCTATCTCCTGGCACTTCATCTTGATAATTTTCCTCCCCTTTTCTCTCCTTCCTTATTTCATATTCTCTCTTATTCCTTCTTTCTTCTTTCTTTCTATCTCCTTATACTTAATATTGATATCTTTCACCGCTTTTTTTCTCTCTTTCCATCCGTCTCTCTTACTTCTTCGCCGCAGCTTCCGTCACTCTATTGCTTCTTAATTCCGCCTTTCTCTCACATTCTAAAAAGAAAGAAAGAAAAAAAAGAAAATTTAAATAGCCTACATCAACCTCTTCTTTGTTTCTTTCCTTTCTACATTTTCACTTTTTCCATCACGTGAATATCCTTCATTCTTTCTCCTCCCCTTTTTCCCCACTTCGCTATACTTCCATTACTATTTAGTTTTATTTATTTACTTCTATACGTTACATCACAACAATTCTGCCATTCCTCCTTTCCATCTTCACAAACTTTACTGCAACCTCCATACTTCTCCTCCCTCCTCCATCTCCACAATCTCCAACACTCCTCCTTTCCATCGTCTTTACTCCATCACTACATCCTCCACCGTTCTTCTTCTTCCTCCATCTCCACAAACTCCTCTCATTGCTTTTAATGGTCTGCGCCTTTCTCCTTTCTCCTCTATCTCTACAATATCCATCCAGTCTCCAACACTTCTTTCCAGCGTTCTTATTCCATCACTATATCCTCTATCTCTCTCCTTCTTCCTCCATCCCCACAAACTCGAACAGTCTCCAACACTCCATCCTTCCATCGTCCTTACTCGATCAGTACATCCTCCATCCCTCTCCATCCTCCTCCATCTCTACATACTCCACAGACTCCAACGCTCCACCCTTCCATCGTTCTTACTCCATCACTACCTCCTCCATCCCTGTCCATCCTTCTCCATCTCTACATCCTCGACAGTCTCCAACACTCCACCCTTCCATCGTTCTTACTCCATCACTACCTCACTCCATCCCTCTCATCTCCTCCATCTCTACATACTCCACAGTCTCCAACACTCCACCCTTCCAGCGTTCTTATTCCATCACTATATCCTCTATCTCTCTCCATCCTCCTCCATCTCTACATCCTCCACAGTCTCCAATACTCCACCCTTCCATCGTTCTTACTCCATCAGTATATTCTCTACCCCCCTCTTTCTACCTCCATCTCCACAAACTGCATCCTGCACCTTTCTCCTTTCTCCTCCATCTCCACAAACTCCACGTAGGCTCCAGGGACTTCCATCGTCTTTACTCCATCACTACATCCTCCATCCTTCTCCTTCCACCTCCATCTCCACAAACTCCTCTCATCGTCTTTACTGCAGCCTCCATCCTTCTCCTTCCTCCTCCAACTCCACAGTCTCCACCCAGTCTCCAACACTTCTTTCCATCGTTTTCACTCCATCACTATATCCTCTATCCCCCTCCTTCCATCTTCATCTCCACAAATTACTCTCACCGTCTTTACTACAACTTGCATCTCTCTCCTTTCTCCTCCATCTCCCCAAACTCGAACAGTCTCCAACACTCCACTCTTCCATCGTTCTTACTCCATCACTACATCCTCCCTTCTCCTTCCTCCTCCATCTCCACAAACTCCTCTCATCGTTTTTACTGCTGTTTGCATCATTCTCCTTCCTCCTCCATCTCCACAATCTCCAACACTCCTCCTTTCCATCGTCTTTACTCCATCGCTACATCCTCCATCCCTCTCCTTCCTCCTCCATCTCCATAAACTCCTCTCATTGCCTTTACTGCAGCCTGCACCTTTCTCCTTTCTCCTCTATCTCTACAATCTCCACACAGGCTCCAGGGACTTCCACCGTCCTTACTCCATCACTACATCCATCCTTCTCCTTCTTCCTCCATCTCCACAAGCTCCTCTCATCGCTTTTAATGCTGTCTGCATCTTTCTCCTTTCTCCTTCATCCCCACAAACTCCACCCAGTCTCCACCACTCATTCCTTCCATCGTCCTTACTCCAACACTACATCCTCCATCCCTCTCTATCCTCCACAGTCTCCAACACTCCATCCTTCCATCGTTCTTACTCCATCACTACATCCTCCATCTCTCTATTCCTCCTTCACTACATCACTACACCCTCCATCAACTTCCACCCTTCCATCGTCCTTACT
>NC_091591.1:8759744-8764744 GCF_042767895.1 Penaeus vannamei | reverse complement strand
TCAAAGGACCACCCAAGTACATGTTTTTTTTCCATATATAACACGTCTTAAATCTACACTTAACATCCCAATCCAGTTTATAATCAATAAAAAAAGACATTGTAAACAGCATGTAATATTATTATCGCAAATGCATTTCACTTTTACGGCCCTGCAATTTGTACAAAAACAATAAACTCTCGAATAAATATTTTACGGTCGGATCCCTCTCGTTGCGCCGAATCCGATCCCATTCGTTGTCGGCTTGATATCCCTGGAGAGGAATCTACGACCTCCAGATGCGCTCTTAACGACGTTCGCTTGTCTGGGAAATGGAGATTCCTTGCTCCAAAGTCCTTATAGCGAGGGTTCCGTATTGCAAGTATAATGCATATGTTGCGAATCGTCATTTTGGTCTCCTCCGCTCTCCCTATGCTTCCTGTTTGCTTGTTTATGCAGGTTTTCTTTCTTTTTTTTCTCTCTCGCTTTCTCTTTCTCTCTCTCGCTCTCTCTTTCTCTGTCTGTCTGTCTCTGTCTGTCTGTCTTTCTGTCTGTCTATCTGTCTGTCTGTCTGTATGTCTCTCTCTCTCTCTATCTATCTCTCTCTCTCTCTCTCTCTCTCTCTTTCTCTCACTCTCTCTCTTTCTATTTCATCTGTTGCATCTATCTTTATCTCCTTTTCTATTTCAATTGCTTCTATCTTCACAAGTTGCCTCTTCTTTCTTCCCCACTCTCTCACTCTCTCTCTCTCTCTCTCCTTTCCATTTACATGTCTCAGGCTACTTCTATCTATCTACTCTATCTAGCTATCTATCTACTTGCCTTCCCATTCTCTCTCTCTCTCTCTCCCTCCCTCTCTCTCCCTCTCTCTCTGTCTCTGTCTCTGTCTCTCTCTCTCTCTCTCTCTCTCTCTCTCTCTCTCTCTCTCTCTCATCCCTCAACCTCTCTCTCTCCTTCCTCCCCTTCTCTCCCTCCCTTTTCCCTCTTCCTCCTCCTGCCCCTCTCTCCCTCCCTCCCCTCCCTCCCTCTCTCCCTCCCCTCCCTCCCTCTCCCCTCTCTCCCTCCCTCCCCTCCCCCCTCTCTCCCTCTCTCCCTCCTCCCTATCTCAATGCGTGAGTACATACGTACGTATATAAGAGTGTGTGCTTCCCCGTGTGAATGGGTGTGTCTACTTATGAGATTGAGAGGGTATCTGGCCGCTTCTGTGAGGGAGTGGCAGCACGTTTATATCAGTCATATGTTTACCTGCGTGTGTGTGTGTGTTTTTTTTTTTTTTTTTTGGCCTTGTCATGCGACGCATATTTCCGGAATCGATAAGACACCTACATAACTTGTGTTACTCAACACTCTCTCGTCTCTCTCTCGCTCTTATTATCTCGTTTGTTTATTGTCTGTGCGTGTCTGTCTCCCCCGGTTTGTCTGTCTGTGCTTGTCTGTTTGTTTGTATGTCTGTATTTTTTTCTCTTTCTTTACTCGATTTTTTCTCTCTCTTCTTCCCTCCTCTTCCCTTTCTTTGTCTCTCTTTCCCTCTCTCTCGTTCACTTTCTCTCTCCCCTTCTCTTTCTCCCCTCCACCCTCTCTCTTTCTCTGTCTCTGTCTGTTTTTCTGTCTGTCTGTCTGTCTGTCTGTCTCTCACTCTCTCCCTCTTTCTCTCTCTCTCTCTCTCCCTCCCTCCCTCCCTCCCTCTCTCTCTCTCTCTCTCTCTCTCTCTCTCTCTCTCTCTCTCTCTCTCTCTCTCTCTCTCTCTCTCTCTTTCCCTCTCTCTCTCTCTCTCTCTCTCTCCCTCCCCCTCCCTCCCTCTCTCTCCCTCTCTCTCTCTCTCTTCTCTTCCTCTCTCTTCTCTCTCCCTCTTCCCTCCTTCCCCCTCCTCCCCATCTCCCCCCTCTCTCTTTCTTCTTCTTTTCGCCCCCCTCCTTAACTGCTTTCTCTATCGACTCATAAATACCCGAGCGTGATATATATACACCTTTTTTGCCCTTATTTTTTGTTCAGAACCTCAGGCTAATGATACAGAGTGATGAACAGCTGTCGATGATAAACTGAGCCGAGATTCACCTGAATATCTTTATCATTCAGGTAATTATAATAAAAATGGTGATAATGATAATAATAGTAATAATGATAATGATAATGATAATAATGATTGTAATGATAATAATGATTGCAATGATGATAATGATTGAAATGATAATAATGATAATGATGATGATAACAATGATAATAATGATAATGATAATAATAATGATGATGATAATAATAATGATAATGATAATAATAATGATGATGATAGTTAATGATAATGATAATAAAAATGATAATGATGATTCAAATAATAATAAAACAGCCACCAACACCACCGCCACCAACAACAATAACAACAACAACAACAACAATTATAATAATAATTATAACAATAATAATAATATTAACAATATGCTTTAACTTACCTTTTCACTTTACTTTCATAATGACTAAGATTCAGTCTGGGCTTAAAGTATAATAAGTTTTTCTTTTTCATGTATATTTTTGTTGGAATTCTTGGCTTAAATCTATTTTAAATGATTTATGATTCGTTATCGTAGCCTATTTCATATCTTAATTAATTAATCTAACGCTTCATTAATTTTACTGACAGATGCTATGTTTTGCTGTTTTTTTTTCCTTGGTGTGTGTGTGATTGTAACTGTGACTGTTTTTTGTTGTTGCTCTTGTGCCCGTCTGTGTATGTTGTGTGTGCGTGTATCTATGTGTGTTTGTGTAGTTGCGTGTCTTTCTGTGTATATATGTGTGTGTGTGTGTGTGTGTGTACTGTGTGTGTGTGCATGTGTATGTGTGTGTGTGAGTGTACTGTGTGTGTGTGTGAGTGTACTGTGTGTGTATGTGTGTGTAAAGGAGTGTACTGTGTGTGTGTGCGCATGCATGTGTGTGAGTGTTCTGTGTGTGCGTGTTTGTGTTTATGTGTGTGTGTGTGTGTGTTTGTGTGTTGAATGCGCTCATGTGTGTGTGAGTGTACTGTGTGTGTGTGTGTGTGTGTGTGTGTGTGTGTGTGTGTGTGTGTGTGTGTTGCGTGCGTTCGTATGTGCGTTTTACCTAATTAAACCGAAACTCATCCCAACTCACCCTAAAGTAATTAATCATAAGTTATCTAAATCGTTTTATACATTTCTAAACCCTTTATCGGCCTTCCTTATTTCCGGTAATTATCACCTGTCCCTCACTTCCCCGATTATTGTGACGTTCTGTATTTTATCATTTTTTTCATAATCGAAAATACCTTTGTTTTTTTACATATTTTTTCGCAATCTTTATTACATTCTCCTTTTTTATATCCATCGTTTCTCCCTCATTCGTCTCACCTTTCCCCCTTCTCTTTCCCCTTTTCCCCTCTCCTTCTCCACCTGATTCAGTAAATAAGTGATGATAATGGAGAGAGAATGGATGATAATAATATAGCGTATGATGAATGATATTGATTGCCTTTTGCACAGAGAGAATAATAAATAGACAGGCAAAAAAAACTTTTTTATTGTTGTTTGTGTTTGTTGTTGTTATTCTTTGTTGTTATTTCTTTTGTTATCGTTGTTGTGGTTCTTGGTTTTGTTATTGTTGTATTAATTGTTGCTTTTGCTTTTGTTTTGATTTACCTTTTTTGTAATTTATTGATTTTGTCATTGTTGTTATTTTTTATTTTCTTTGGTGATCTTCGTTGTTGTTCTTGGTTTTGTTATTGTTGTGCTAATTGTTGCTTTTGCTTTTGCTTTTGTTTTGATTGATTTTTTTTTTTGTAATTTGTTGGTTTTGTCATTGTTGTTATTTTTTATTTTCTTTGGTGATCTTCGTTGTTGTTCTTGGTTTTGTTATTGCTGTATCAATTGTTGCTTTTGCTTTTGCTTTTGTTTTGATTTAATTTTTTTGTAATTTGTTGTTTCTGTCATTGTTGTTATTTTTTATTTTCTTTTGTTGTCTTTGTTGTGGTTTTTGGTTTTGTTATTGTTGTGTTAATTGTTGTTTTTGCTTTTGTTTTGATTTTTTTGTAATTTGTTGGTTTTGTCATTGTTGTTGTTATTCTTAATTTTCTTTTATTATCTTCGTTCTTGTTCTTGGCTTTGTTATTGTTGAATTAATTGTTGTTGTTGTTGCTTTTCATAGTTTGATTGTGTTTTTTTCGATTTACGTTAAAATTTTGTTGCTTGTTCGACCTTATATTTGTGTCATTCTTTCAGTTATCTCTCTTAATCTTCTCCCCTCCTCTCTCCTCTTCTAATCTCTTTCACTTCATAACCAATCATCTTTTTCCTTCCATTTCTTTCCCAAACTTTTTTTTCTTCTTCTTCTCTCCATTCTATCAGTCCTTTATCCTTCACTTCATCCCCAATCATCTTTTTTTTCTTTTGCCTTATTTTCTAATCTTCTCCTTTTACTCGATCTTCAAATTCTCATTTTCCTCTATTTCACGTTCCCAATCCTCCTTTTTACCATCTTCTCCCCTCCTTTTCTCTCCCTCTTCTGTCCTTCAATTATTTAATTTTCTTTCACTTCCACTAACCAATGCATCTTTCCTTTTCCCTTCTCTTTCTGTCCCCAAACTTTCATTTCTTTTCTTTCCCCCAATCCTCTCTCATTTCCCTTCTTCTGTCGCCCAATCTCCTTCTGTTTTCACTTCATCCCCAATTATCTTTTTTCTTCTCTGCCCCCAATTTTCTAATCATTTTCCTTCTTTTCCACTTCATTCCTCCCAAATCCTCTTCATTTTCCTTCACTCTGTCACGCCCCCAATCCTCTTCTCTTTCTCCCCTTTCACCCCATCCTTACATTTTCTTCACCAACTCTTCATCCCTTCCTTTTTCCTCTTCTCTTCTTCTTAGTCCCCCAATCCTCTTTCATTTTTGTTTTCTTTCCTCCATCCTCTTCTTACTTCACCCTATCCCCAATGCTCTTCATTTTTCTGTCCTCTAACTTTCTATATTTTCCTTTCCTCTGTCCCCCAATCCTCTTCATTTCCTTTTCTCTGTCCCCCAATC
>NC_091591.1:8742244-8754744 GCF_042767895.1 Penaeus vannamei | reverse complement strand
TATCTCATGCCCCTCTACCTCATACCCATCACCTTACCTCATACACTCCTAACGGCATACCTCCACCCAGCCTCATACCCCCTCCTCATCCTCCGCAACCCCTCCTTATGAACTCTTAACCTCTTCCGATGATGCCTTTTACAACTCTCCCCCCACCTCATACCCCCTCCTAATCCCTCCCTCCCCCTCCTCATGAACCCTCAACCCCTTCCTTCCCCCCCCTTGCCTCCACCTCCACCTCCTTACTCCCTCGGCCCTCCCCTCCCCAACTCCCTCATGAACCTTTAACTCATTCCTTCCCCCATGCCCCACCCTTCCCCATACCCCCTCCTCCCATCCTCCCCAACCCCTCCCTCATAAACCCTCCCCCCTTCCTTCCCCCCCCTTGCCCCACCCTTCCCCATACCCCCTCCTCACCCTCCCCAACCCCTCCTCATGATCCCTCCCCTCTTCCTTCCTCTCTTGCCCCCCCCCCCCCCAATCCCCCTCCCCCTCTAATATTTGCTTATGAGACACTGACTCATTTCCTCCCCCTCTCCCCCCCCCCTTTCTCTCGGAATGTGATGTCCAGCGAAAATTAGGAAAGGAAAAGAGAGGAAGAGAAAGAAGAGAGTGAGAACTGGAGGTGGATGAAGAGAAATGGGAAATGGAGTAGGAGAGAAGAAGAAGGTGTAAAGAAGAAAGGAGCGAAAAGGAGAGAGGAAGAGAATAGGAAAGTGTAGTAAGAAAGAAGTGAAAAGCACGGGAAGAGAAGTAGAGCAAGAGAGAATGAAAGGAGGAAGAGACATAGAAGGTAGAAGAAGAGAAGTATAAAGTAAGAAAAATATGGAAGACGGGAGAAGAGAAATAGAAGGTCGAGGAAGAGAGATAGAAAGTGGAGCAAGAGAGAAGTGGAAGAAAGAAGAAAAGAAATGGAAGGCAGGAAATTATATGTATAAGGTGGAGCAAGAGAGAAGTGAAAGGAGGAAGAGATATGGAAGGCAAAAGATAAAAAGGGGAAGGCGGAAAATGAGAAAGGTGGAAAGAGAAAAATAGAAGGTGGAGTAAGTAGTACAGATCTATTTATTTATTTATTTATTTATTTAGTAAATTCGAAGACTGAGAAGGCAAATAAGGTGAATAAAGCTAACAAGGTGGAGAAATAAAACAATAAAGTTGAACGAAAGAAAAGCAAATCCTTTTTACATAAAGATGAAAAAAAAAAATAAGTGGGAGAATGATACGACATGCATATCAAAAACATATGAGAAAAGAAGGAAACATTTTCTCTCTCACTCACTATTCCCTCTCTCTCTCTCTCTCTCTCTCTCTGTCTCTGTCTCTGTCTCTCTCTCTCTTTCTCTCAGTACATCCGTTCGTATGTGAAATATGTATTTATATGCATGTGTGTATGAGAAAAAAAGGAAAATTTTTCTCTCTCACACACTATTCTCTCTCTCTATCTCTTTCTCTCTCTCTCAGTACATCCGTTCGTATGTGAAATGTGTATTTATATGCATTGCCTCACGTATATTTTTCTCTATACCCTATTTTTCCTCCAAATTCTAGAAATGTTCTCACACGCCCGCCCTTTAGCATGTTCCTCGCCCTCTCACGTTGTGGATGTTTAGCGTATCAGATTAATACGTGGAAAGGGAGCCACGTCACTGCTGGGAGCGAGGGCTACACGTGTTTATAAATCATCGATTTTTGCGGGAAAATCTTTGTGGTGTATTTACGATTATGTTGGATAAAATCTGTCTCGGTTTTGCAAGTGATAAATGTATTATGTTTTTAATGTTTTATTTCTTTTTCGTGTTGTTTTTTATGAGTTAATAAATGCAACTTAATATCTTCGGTTTAAAAGTGCATTGAGAGATTACGGGCTTAAATAAAAAGTTCAGGGTCAGCAACAACGAACGCGCTCTCTCTTCACGCCCCCCAGCCTTAATTATATCGCGTGACACTCGGTAAAACAAACAAATGACTGACACCAGAGATACAGGGTCAAGTGACACGTAATTACGACCGTTGGCAACCCCTGCTTGTGTCATTTGATGGCCCCGGAGCAACGACACGATCTAGCGAATCTTGCTATGTTTAGCGTTTAGCAAATGTAGCGTTTAGCAAAATCATTATGGGTTTTATTTGTCTTACTTTTTCCATTGCAACTGTGTTTAAAGGTGCAGTCTGGGTGCAACTGAACTTTTTTTTTAATATGCAAGGCTTAGCGAGGGATTACATGCTCAATTATTAAGAGCTGTTTAAGTGATGGCAAAGTTTCTTTTAATGAAGAAATAGAAGACGTCGGCGAGCTGAATACCAGTACCAATTTAGCCACAAAGTGAACGCCGACGTTGTGTTCAGTTGCAACACGCACGCACACAGACACGCACATGCATTTATGTATGTATGCATATTGGTACATACATAAATGTGTATGTAAGTATGTCTGTGTACATGTTTATATGGAAGAATACATTTATATATGTATGTGTATGCACATTTATGCTTGTAGGTATGTATGGGCACATGCATGCATTTATGCAAGCATGTGCACACACACATACACACACACGTATATATATATATATATATATATATATATATATATATATATATATATATATATATATATATATATATATATATATATATATACATATATATATACATATATATTTATGTGTGTATGTGTGTGTGTGTGTGTGTGTGTGTGTGTGTGTGTGTGTGTGTGTGTGTATGTGTGTGTGTGTGTGTTTGTTCGTGTGTGCGTCTGTGTGTGTGTGTGTGCGCGCTTGCGTGTGTGTATGTGTGTGTGTGTGTGTACATGTGTGTATGTATGTATGTATGCATGTATAAATTAATATGAATATATGAATATACATATTCATATATGGATTCATTCTTTTATTAACTTATAAGTATGTACACATGTGTCTAAGTATGTATACACATGACAATATGGGATATACATTCTACATACAACCATACATATACATATATCCACATGCATGTCCACATTCATACCCACATATCTGCATATGCATCTATCCACATGCATATCCACATTCATACCCACATATCCGCACACGTACACACGCACGCACATGCAGACGCACACACCCCAGCCCAAAAGTCAGCCAACCCGACCAAGCATCTTCCCGGCGATGTAGGGATGGATCCGAAAGCATCGCGGTCGGTGCCAGCTAGCAACCCGCCCTGCAAGTGGCATGTGCAACATTGAGCAAGTCATAAAATCGCTGATTATGGTTTTTCGTTTGCTTGCTCACGTTGCAATGTTGCAGAGAGACGTCAGCCCTCTTGATGGTTTGTGGAGCGTGCTGGCGGCTGACGGGAGGGGCTATTGGGCTAGTAGTTGTGAGGGGGAGATGCTAGTATTTTTTTCTGCTATTAGTTACTTGGGTATTAGTCTATTAGATTATCATGAGGCGGGATAATGCTAGCATTTTGAATTAACTTCTATTAGCAGTCGGTTTTTAGTACTACGCTAGTAACTTTTTTGATGAGAGTCAGGAAGGATGAGGGAGTGGCTACTAGCACTACTAGCAGGGGGCATCACTAGTATATAGAACCAGGAAAGTAGAAGCTCTGGCTATTAGTTTTTGGCTATTACCACTCTATCATACTGAGGGTCGATGCTAGTACCAGGCCTCCTTTGACAGATCCAATACAGCTGAACGAGCTGCTATTAGCACTTTATCATGGCAAAGGGTAATGCTAGTTCCGTTCTAGGAGTACCTACTAGCACTTGATAATTGACATTTTATGAAAGCGCGGACGATGCTATTGTCTTTTAAATGAAAAGGCCAATGCGGGTCAGGGAGTGGCTATTAGAACCTGGCTATTAGTAAGCACCGAGAGTCCTTGGAGAGCGTTCATGCTAGCAATAGGAGAGGCAGCTATAGTTACTTGGTAGGATTTTAATATGAACCTTCGAATATCGTTTTTCGTAGTAAATAGGCTTCATCTGCTAGTCCTGATTATCCTGCTAATAGCATTATCCTACTTACCCCGCCTACTCTGCTAGTAGCTGCAACTTGGTAACATAGAATGGCTTGCTAGCAGCCTAGCATCCTTGCCTAGTATACCCTTCTAGTGCTAGTACCCTCCCCCTGCTAGTCTGGAATCCCCTGCAAGCTACTTCCTCGCGCTAGTTCAAAATAGTCAGCAAGTAGTTTTTCCTTCTTATCTCAAAATATCCCATTTAGATGACTTGTTGCTAGTCCAAAGTTCCTGCTAACTGACTCCCTCTACTAGCCTAAAATCATCTGCTAGTATCACCCTCCTGCTGTCTCAAAACTCCTATTAGCTGACTCTTCTTACTAGCCTTGAACTGTCTACTAGTATCCCTGGCTTGCCATCCCAAATTTCCCTGGTAGTAGCCCTCCTATTAATAGCCAAAATTCCCTCTAAATATAATAATACGGAGAAATAAACCAAAAAGCATATCAAAAATATGAGAAAAGAAGAAAAAATTCTCTCACTCACTTACTAAACCGAATATATCTCTAGCAAGCCCAAATGAACATTTGGCACTGACTCCCTCTCTACCTGGCTACATTCATTATACTCAATTCACTAGCATATCTGCTAGATAATCAAGACCATCCTTGCTGAGCCCCAGAGCACTCCCTACTACTGGTACCTCCCACTACCCTGCTGCGAGACTTTCCCTGCTAGCCCGAACCTCCTAACTACTAGCAGATGGACCCCCCCGCCCCCAACTCAGTAGCATAGCAAAGCCAGCTGAACCTCCCCTGCTGGCAGATTATCCCTCCTGATTTGCACGAGACTCTCCTTCCTAGTCCGAACCTCCCTACTAGCAGACCCCCCCCCCCCCTAGCAGACCCAGCAGGTAAGTCTAAATGCTAGAAGTTCCATCGCCTAATGTAGAATATGAATGTGAAAGCATGGGGATGTTGTTTACCAAATTACTGTCCCAAATACAGAGAGGGATGTAAACAAGAGGGAAGGGGGAAGGGGAGAGGAGGAGAAGAAGAGAGGGAGAGATGAGGGGAAGAGAGGGGGAGAAAGGAGGGAGAGAGGAGAAGAAGAGAGGGAGAGAAGAGGAGGAGAAGAGAGGAGAAGAAGAGAGGGAGAGAAGAGAAGAGATGAGAAGAGAGGAGAGAGGAGGAGAGGAAAGAGAGGGAGAGAGGAGGAGATGAAGAGATGGAAAGAGGAGAGAGAGAGAGAGGAGAAGAAGAGAGAGAGGGAAGAAGGAGAGAAGAGGATAAGATAGAGAGGGAGGAGAAAAGGAGGGAGGAGGAAGAGGAGGAGGGGATGGGAGGAGGGAGGAGGGGAGGTGGAGGGCGGAGGAGGAGGAGAAGGAAGAGAGGTGGTTGAGAGAGGAGGAGGAAGAAAAAAGGAGAAAGAAAGAAAGGAAGGAAGAGAATTATAAAAAGGGGAGAGAAGAAAGAAGACTGAAGAGAGGAGAAGAGAGGGAGTAGTAAGGAGGAAAGTGGAGAGGGAAAGGAAGGGATGGAGAAGGAAGAAAGAAGAGAGAGCGTAGAAGAATGAGAGAAAGAGAGATGGGAAGAGAAAAATGAGGGAAGAGGAGTAGCAGGAGAAAGAAAGAAGGAAGAAATTATAAAGAAAGTGGAGGAATCAAGCAGAAAGAGGAGAAATAGAGAAGAAAGGAGGACGACTAATAAGTGAGAGAGGAGAATGAGCAGGAGAGAATTGAGAGAAAAAAAAGGGAACAGAATAGCAAGTGGAAAAGAGAGGAAAGAAAAAGAAGAAGGATGGAAGGAGGGAAAGCGAAGGAGGAAGGGAGGAAAAAGGCAAAAGACAAGAAAGAGAGGGAATAGCAGAAGAGAGGGAGAGGGAAAGAAGTAGAAGAGAAGAGGAGAAAGAGGAGGGTGAGGAAGTTAAAGGGGGGAAGGAAGAAAGGAATAACAAAAAGAAGAAGAAGACAAAGAAAATGAACAAGATAAAGAAGGAAAATGAGAAGAGGAGGAGGAGGAGGAGGAAGAAATGGGAGAGGAAGAAGAGGAAGAAAAAGAGGCAGCAACAGAAGAAGAAAGGGAGGAGGGGGAGAAGAACAAGAACTTCCCCTTCCTTCATCCCTCTTCTTTTCCCTCACCATTCTCCTACCTTTCCTTTCCCTTCTCCCGGCTCTCCTACCATACCTTCCTTCTATCCCATCTCCTCCACTTTCCCTCTCCTTTCCCCCTTCCTCCACCTACCATTCCTTCCCTTTCCCCCCATCCCTCCTACCGTTCTCCTTCCTCCTCCTCCTTCCCCCTCCTTCTCCTCTTTCCTCCTCCTCCTCTAACTTCCCCTTCCTTCCTCCTCCTCTTCACTCCCCTCTGCTCCGCCTCCCTCTTACTCAACTTTCTCATCCTCCTCCTCCCTCTTCCTCCCCTTCCTTCACTTCTTCTCCCTCCTCCGCTCACTACTCCTCCACCTTCCTCTTCCCTCCACTTCCCCCTCCCCCTCCTCCTCCCTCCCCCTTGTCCTCCTCCTCTCTCTTGTCCCTCCTCCCCCTACACCTCCCTCTTACTCCCCCTCCCCCCTCCACCCTTCCCTCCCCCTTTCCTCTTACTCCCCCTCCCCCTCCACCCTTCCCTCCCCCTTTCCCCTTACACATAGACGTCAGATAAATCGTCGACAATGAGCAGCCTAGCATGGCGTTTCTCTTGTTTAAAATTCTCGGAAAAAAGGCTATCTCTGCGCTGACCTGCCGTGACCTGTGTCGGGTCAGTAGTCCGGGGAGGGGAGGCAGGTGGCAGGCAGGTCACACGGGTCAGACGCACAGGTCATCAGGTTATCTCCCGAACCGAGACAGATTGTTGTATCTTATTCTCTGTCTCTTCCTCTCACTCTTTTTGTCTGTGTCTATCTCTCACCTCCTCCTCTCCATCTCTTTCCGTCAACCTGTTTTTCTCTTTCTAATCTTCTCTTTTACTATCTTTATCTTCTCTCTTACTATCTTTATTTTCTCTTTTACTATCTTTATCTTCTCTTTTACTATCTTTATCTTCTCTTTTACTATCTTTATCTTCTCTTTTACTATCTTTATCTTCTATTTTACTATCTTTATCTTTTGTATCTGAAAAGGGTGTCGCTAAAATATTGCTAATATTCATCTTACCACAGAATCTGAAGTCTGCTACGTGAGACCATATCTACGAGTACAAATAAACAGATACATGACATTTAAGACTTATATCAATATCTATAGAAAAGTAATTGGCATATTATTCTACCTAAACAAAAACAAAAACAAACTAACAAAAAAACAATACGGGCGGTTTAAAGAGACGTATGACATTTAAGATTTATATCGATATCTATAGAACAGTAATGCGCATATTATTCTACCTAAACTAAAAAAAAATTAAAGAAGAAAAAAATAAGGGCGGTTTACTAAAATCGTGCGATGTCCGGCCCGATGAATATTCATATATACGGACCTGTAGAAATAAATGCATATCTATCTACCTATCTGACAGATATACATATATCTATCTATCTGTCAGATATACATTTATCTATCTATCTGTCAGATATACATTTATCTATCTATCTGTCAGATATACATTTATCTATCTATCTGTCAGATATACATTTATCTATCTATCTGTCAGATATACATTTATCTATCTATCTGTCAGATATACATTTATCTATCTATCTGTCAGATATACATTTATCTATATACATTTATCTATCTATCTGTCAGATATACATTTATCTATCTATCTGTCAGATATACATTTATCTATCTATCTGTCAGATATACATTTATCTATCTATCTGTCAGATATACATTTATCTATCTATCTGTCAGATATACATTTATCTATCTATCTGTCAGATATACATTTATCTATCTATCTGTCAGATATACATTTATCTATCTATCTGTCAGATATACATTTATCTATCTATCCGGTAGATAAGCATGTTTAGACGGATAGATATGATTTTATTCTTATGTATATGCATGCCCATATAAGGATTTATTCTTATGTATATGCATGCCCATATAAGGAATATTCACTGGGTTATAATTATTATTCACAAGATATAATTAATATCCACAGGGTCGGGCCTCGCACAATGCTGACAAACCGGCCGAAAACGCATGCTGAAATGAGGATCTATGCTGAACGAACACTAGCTCTTAGTATATCAAGTATAGAACAAGAACCTCCCTTTCCTTAACTCCTCTTCCCTTCCCTCTCCCTTCTCCTACCTTTCCTCCCTCTTCTCCCAGGTCCCCTACCATACCTTCCTTCTTCCCCATCTCCTCAATCTTCCCTCTCCTTTCCCCCTTCCTCCACCTACCATTCCTTCCCCCTCCCCCCTCCTCCTCGAACCATTACTCAAACATATAGGCTTATATATATATATATATATATATATATATATATATATATATATATATATATTAGAAGACAGGGAATACCAGATAAATAAAAATAAAAATAAAAAAGAGAAAGGTTATAAACTTTATCAACTAACAAAGGCCAAATTCAGAAACCTCAAAAAAATGACAAATCTTCGCCGCGAGAGTACATCTTGGCAATGTACATAAGTACGACCCCATTAACCCACATGTGAATGTACTAAAATGGTTAAACGTGCAATACGAATGCAATCACGATACTTGCATACTTATTCATAAAATCAGTCGAGGATATTGACCCCAGTGGCTCTCACCTCCTCCAGCCTATGTCTAAACGATACAGGTAAAAATAGTGAACACATTTAGAAAGGAATTTAAGAAGCATCTCATAAATCATCAATGACATCAAATTTCTCGATATGTATATAAGAAAACACGACTCAGATGTACTTACCATGATTTTTTTTGTCTATTTTATATTCATATGTACTGTAATATTATCTTTTATGTAATTAGAATAATAATTGTAACAAATGGAATAACGCATTTAAGATTTGAGCTATTTCTTTCTCTTTGACGGTCTCTTCTTCACTTCCTTTATTATTCTTTATTTGTTTCTCTTCCTCTCCTCTCCCCTCTTTCGAACTTTAAAAATCATGCAGATAGGACATTCAGCAGATACAATAAACAAACGAAATTCATATATGCACAAAACATACGTATAAACAATCATAAACAGACAATCAAGATCCACGCACACACACGCAGGTACAAACAAAAACAAACAATCCAAATCAACACAAGCAAGCACACATGCGCAAATAACGAAGATCCACAGACGCACAAACACACCATGGAGTAACAACCAAGATCCACGTACACGCACAAACAACCCAAATCCACGCAAACCACACGCACAAACAACCATAAACAGACAACCGAAATTCACGCAAACCACACACACAAACAACCCATATGCACGCACAAACAACCCTAAACAAACACGCAAACCACACGTACAAACAACCCCAATCCACGCAAACCACACGCACAAACAACCCTAAACAAACATAAAGCACACGCCCAAACAACTTAAAACCACACAAACCACACGCACAAACAACCCTAAACAAACACGCAAAGCACGCGCCCAAACAACTTAAAACCATACAAACCACACGCACAAACAACCCAAAACAAACACGCAAAGCACACGCCCAAACAACCCAAAACAAACAACCCCAATCCACGTACATACAACCCTAAAAAACACGCAAACCACAGGCACAAACAACCCGAATCCACGCACAAACAACCCCAATCCACGCACAAACAACCCAAAACAAACAACCCCAATCCACGTACATACAACCCTAAAAAACACGCAAACCACAGGCACAAACAACCCAAATCCACGCTCAAACAACCTCAATCCACGCACAAACAACCCAAAACAAACAACCCCAATCACGTACATACAACCCTAAAAAACACGCAAACCACAGGCACAAACAACCCAAATCCACGCACAAACAACCCCAATCCACGCACAAACAACCCAAAACAAACAACCCCAATCCACGCCCAAACAACCCCAATCCACGCACAAACAACCCAAAACAAACAACCCCAATCCACGCCCAAACAACCCCAATCCACGCACACGCACCGACAGGTAAGAAGTCTTTCACTTCCGGCAGAACCTCTTCACCTGCATAAGGGAGCTTCCGGTTGCAGCAGCCTCGCCGGAAGTCAGTCGTTGCAAGATTTCGAGACACCGTTTTGCAAGATCCACTGCTCTGTTCCTCCATTTATCATCTTATTTCAGTTTCTCTTAATCGCTTTCGAGGCTTTGGCAAAGGAGAGAGAGAGAGAGAGAGAGAGAGAGAGAGAGAGAGAGAGAGAGAGAGAGAGAGAGAGAGAGAGAGAGAGAGAGAGAGAGAGAGAGAGAGAGAGAGAGAGAGAGAGAGAGAGAGAGAAATGAGTGGGGTGGGAGGATGGGGGGTGGGGGTGGGTCTCGATGGCTTGGTTTGGAATAATATTTTGAATATCTGTCTCACTTTCTTTTAGTTTCTGTGTCTGCTTGTCTCTGTTTATCTTTTGGACTCTCTCTTACTCTCTCTCTCTCTCTCTCTGTTTCGACCTATGTCTCTTTTTATCTTTCGGTCTCTCTCTTACTCTCTCTCTCTCCCTCTCTTTCTTTTCTCTCTATCTTTCCTTTCTCTCTCTCTCTCTCTCTCCATCCCTCTCTTTCCTCTCTCTCTCTCTCTCTCTCTCTTCCTCTCTCTCTCCCTCTTCCTCTCTCTCTCTCTCTCTCTCTCTCTCTCTTTCTCTTTATCCCTCTGTGTCTGTACTTCTATCTCTGTCTCTCTCTATATATCTGTCTGTCCGTCTCAGCCTCTGTCTCTCTCTCTCCTCTTTAATTCCTCCTCTCCCTCTCTTTATCAATTATCTTTATCAGGTATTGCTTCTTCTACTTACATTATATGCGTCAGATTATTAATGAAACCATTATCACAAACTTCACGCATTTTTCTTATCCTCTGTTAGAAGAATATTAATTAAAGATCCTTTTTACTCCCTATAATATTTCGTTTGTCAACATTACTTTCACTTCAAACGTTATTATCAAAGTCACCTCCATCACTATGATTTCTGATACTGCTGTAATGACAGGTTAAGTTAGATGAGGATAGTTAACGATAGTTCAAGTGAAGGTATGTTAGGTAAAGCTTTAGTTAGGTTAAAGTAGGTTAAGTTAGGTTGGATGACAGTTTACGGTAGATCAAATGAAATACGTTAGGGAAGGCAAACATTAGTTAAGTTAGATTAAATTAGGTTACACTGGGCTAGTTTAGGTTAGATGACAGTTTACGATAGATCAAGTGAAGATACATTAAGTAAGACAAACTTTAGTTAAGTTAGATCAAGTTAGGTTAGACTCGGCTAGGTTAGGTTAGATGATAGTTTACGATAGATAAAGTGTAGATACGATAGGTAAAGCAAACTTTAGATAAGTTAGATCAAGTTAGGTTAGACTAGGCTAGGTTAGGTTAGATGGCATTTTACGATAGATCAAATGAGGATACGTTAGGTAAAGCAAACTTTAGTTAAGTTAGATTGTTAGGTTAGACTAGGCTAGGTTAGGTTAGATAGTTTACGATAGATAAAGTGTAGATACGTTAGGTAAGGCAAACTTTACTTAAGTTAAATCAAGGTAGGTCAGACTGGACTAGGTTACGTTAGGCGCTGCAGTACTATTTCAGCATTAAACTACCGTCAACAATAACCACTTTGGTAGTTCAAAACGGTGACATTAAGATAATATCAACTTCATTATCATTCTGCGTTCTCTTTGCCCATCTCTATTCTTATTGTTGCTTGTGTCCCTATTTTCGCTATCTTCGCCACCACCATTTGCATTGCAATCGTTATCATTATCATAATTATACCTTGATGCAAAATAACATGTAGGAATTCGTATGAGATCAAATATGTTTGCGTGTCTCCGTGTATATTTAAACTGGCTTCTCATGCATGACTAATGCATGACCCGCGTTGGTACCCCTCTCTCTTCCTCTATTTTTTCTCTCTCTTCCTTTCTTTCTTTCTTTCTTTCTCTCTTTCTCTTTCTCTCTCTCTCTCTCCTTTTCTCTCACTCACTCTTACTCTCTCTCTCTCTTTCTCTCTGACTCTCTCTCTCTCTCTCACTCACTCTTACTCTCTCTCTCTCACACTCACTCTTACTCTCTTTCTCTCTCACTCACTCTTACTCTTTCTCTCTCACTCACTCTTACTCTCTCTCTCTGACACTCACTCTTACTCTCTCTTTCTCACTCACTCTTACTCTCTCTCTTTTTCACTCTCACTCTATCTCTTTTATTTTTTCTATAATATCTCTATTTCATATGTTACTATTTTCTCTCTTCCTCTTCCTCTCTTTTTTTCTTTTTCTTTCTTTCTTTGTGTTCATATCTGTCTCTCTCTGTCTATCCCCTCTCTGTCTGTTCTTCTCTCTCTCTGTCTTTCAAACTCTATCTATCTCCCTCCCCCTCACTATCTTCTTTTATCTCTCTCTCTCTCTTTCTTTTTGTAAGTGATATAAGCCATATTATTTTTCTCTAAGATGCAGGTCTTTTAATAT
>NC_091591.1:8724744-8727244 GCF_042767895.1 Penaeus vannamei | reverse complement strand
TACCCTTCCCTCTGCCATACTTTCCCCTCCCTTCACCCTCCCTCCCCTTCCTCCCCCTAACCCCTCCCTCTCCCTTACTTTTCCCTCCCTTCACCCTCCCCCATAATCCCTCCCTCCCCCTCCCTCTCCCTTACTTTTCCCTCCCTTCACCCTCCCCCTATAATCCCTCCCTCTCCCTTACTTTTCCCTCCCCTTCCTCCCCCTAACCCCTCCCTCTCCCTTACTTTACCCTCCCTTCACCCTCCCCTTACTTTTCCCTCCCTTCACCCTCCCCCCAAATCCCTCCCTCCCCCTCCCTTCACCCTCCCCCTTACCCCTCCCTCCCCTATACCCCTCCCTCCCCTATACCCTCCACGACCTTAAAGAACTTTCCATTGTCGCCGAGAGATCGTGCGTTAAGATCCATCTACCCGTTGTAAATAACTGGGATTTCCAGCCCTAAGAACCCCCAAAAGTTTCTACAAAATAGCACTCTCTCGCCCCAAAGGAGAGTCGGTTCGAAGGTCACCCGGGGGAGGGGAGAGGGGGAGGTCACGGGGTCAACGCAACGCAAAGGTCGGTGCGAGTTTCCCTCTAAAAAAAAGAAAAGAAAAGAAAAAGAAAAACGAGTGTTGTTATCATCATTAAAAGACAGACGAACACTTCGAAATGATAACAGTGATTTAAAAAAAAAAGAAGAAAAAAAAGTAAATATCAAAACCCCAAAGGCAAATTCAAACCCAGAGATAAATGGAGATTAAAAAAACAAACAAACAAACAAGCAAAAACGAGAACAAATGAGATAAAAGGCCTGTTTTAATGGCCGAATGATTTGTGAACTTTCGCTGCCTTGAGTGCATTGAACCGTAGTCATTATTGTTCATTTCTCTACATATCTATTTGTTCTTAATCTCTGTTTATTGTTCGTCTATCAATTTAATTCGTTTTTTTATTCCTTTTTTGTTCGTATTTTTTCATTATCCATCTATTTGTTATACGTGTTCAATCTGTCTATCAATTCTATTCGTTTGTTATTCATTTATTGTTTGTATTTCTTCATTATCCATCTATCCTTGTAGTTATTTCATTTCTTTTTCATTCGTTTGTTAATCATTCATTTATCTTTTGTATTCCTTTATTGTCTATTATCTTTTTAATTATTACATAACTTATTTATTCGTTTGTTTTTCATTTATTTGTGTATTTCTTTATTATCCATTATCTTTTTAATTATTACATTACTTTTTTATTCGCTTGTTTTTCTTTTTTGTATTCCTTCATTATCTATTTTTTTTAATTATTTGATTTCTCAATATCTGATCTTGCGTTTTTTTTATCACTTTTTTCTTTAAATTCTTGTCTTGATATTACTTTGAGAAACTGTTACAATCAAAAGTTATGATTGATATCTACATTGCTATTGTTTTTATTATCATTATTTTGCTTCTTACAGACTTTATCATTTAAATAATTATTCGCTTTATAATTATCATTATCATTAAAGTAGCGATTGTGACTTTCAATCACGCTTATTATCACTATTTCAATGATTATCACCAACAATATGCTATCATTATTGCTATTGTTTCCATTATTACTACAATTGTCAATATCATTGCTATTATTCTGATTATTATTGTTATCATAATCATTATCTTATATATTAATTTCTATTATCATAATTCATATCATTATTATTGATATTATAATTATCATCATCAATATTATCACCATTATAATCATCATTATTGTCACTATCATTAGTATCATTGACATGATCATTATTAGTACTTTTACTATTATCATTGTTGCCATTAATTTTATCATCATCATTATAACCATTATCATTAATATAAATATTGTTATTATCATCCTCCACTCTTTCATCCTCTTCCTCATTCTTCTCCTTCTTTTATCTTAATTCCTCATTTCTTTCCATTTCTTTTTCCCTCCTTCCTCTTTTTTTTTAAATTTTCTACTCTTCTCCTCTTCCATTTTCTCGAGCTCCTCTTCTTTTCTTTCACCCCCCCCTTCTGCTCCTCTTTATTTCTCTTCCTCTCGTCGTCTTCTTCTCTCTCCTCTTCCTCTTCCGTTCGTTTTCCTCTCCTTTCTTTCTGTCTTCTTATTCTTTTTCCTCTTTCTCTTCCTCCTCTTCTTTCCTTCTGTCTTCTTATTCCTCTTTCTCCTCCTCCTCCTCCTCTCCTCCCGCTTCTTCCTCTTCCTCTTATTCTTCCTCCTCCTTTTCCTCTCCTTCCTCTTCTCCTTCTTCCTCCTCCTCCTCCTCTTCTTTTCCTTCTTCTTCCTCCTCCTTACCTTCTATTTCTTGCAAGAAAAGGAAATTAAAACAAAACCGAGGAAAAAATAGCAATAAAAACGACCTTTGCAGAGATTGCGAAGAAAATGGCGGCTAAAGGCTTTGCAATTTTCCCCTCTGTGTTTTCGGTCTAAATGAGAGAGAAAGGTGAAGGGAGGAGAGGGAGGGAGGGGGAGGAGGGAGTGGGGGAGGGGAGGGAAGGTGATT
>NC_091591.1:8706994-8711744 GCF_042767895.1 Penaeus vannamei | reverse complement strand
GATTTATTTTTCTGAGAACGACATGATGTAGTAAAACAATCTGGGGGTATTGTAGATTTTTTTTTTTTTTAGAGTGGACTGCCGTTATTTTGTAGCCAGAGATTACGGTGATTCATTTCAATTTGTGTGTGTCCACATTGTGTGCAAATTGTAAAACCTTGAATACAATATAAAATACTCTCTCTCTATCCCACAGAACACGTCTACATCTGTATCTTTATATCTCTCTCTCTACACACACACAATTATATATCACCGTATAATGAATATAAAGAGAGAGGAAACAAAAAAATATGAGACCAAAGAAAAAAAAGAAAGAAAAAGATGAAAATAAAGAAAAAAAGATTGAAGAAAAAAAAAACGAAAAAAGAAAAAAACTAAACAACGGATTTAGAAAGAGAGCAAAATAATCAAGATAGATAGAGAACGGACAGAGAGAAAAAAAAGAAAAATAAATAAAGAGAAAACAAGAAACAAACCCTCGAATCAACTTCATGATGAGCGTCAGCCAGCAGGTGATGATACCCAACCCAAGCAAGATGCCCAAGATGATCGGTGCCCAAGGAATGTCTTGAGAACCACAGTCACACACCATCTTGTCTGGGACGAACTTGCAGGATCTGGTGGTAGAGAAAGGGGGGGGGGGGGTAGGATGGGAAAGGATGAGAGGGAGGTACCTATTTGTTTCATATGGAATAGGGAACGGAGAAGTAAAGGGAAAATTGCCTGAACAGATTAATAGAGGGAAGAATGACAGGTAACACACACACACACACACACACACACACACACACACACACACACACACACACACACACACACACTCACTCACTCACACACACACACACACAAACACAAACACACACACACAAAGAGAGAGAGAGAGAGAGAGAGAGAGAGAGAGAGAGAGAGAGAGAGAGAGAGAGAGAGAGAGAGAGAGAGAGAGAGAGAGGGGTAAGCTATATGAAAAATTCTTCTATATCAATACCCGGGATAGAAAAGGACATTTAATCGTAATAATTGATAAGAATACGCACATCAAAATATCAGAAAACATATCATTTAGATATATATTAAGGATAGTAAATGCCATTTAGTCAAAACCAGTGATATAGAATGCCATTTAATCAAAATCA
Organism: Penaeus vannamei; assembly: GCF_042767895.1. Classification (NCBI taxonomy): domain Eukaryota; kingdom Metazoa; phylum Arthropoda; class Malacostraca; order Decapoda; family Penaeidae; genus Penaeus; species Penaeus vannamei. The sequence goes on along the minus strand of NC_091591.1, from coordinate 8,710,608 downwards.
GTGATAGAAAATGCCATTCAAATAAAATCTCGTGATAAAAAATGTCTTTAAAGTCAAAATCAATGATAGGAAATGCAATTTAAGTCAAAATAAGGAAAAGAAAATGTCACTTCAGTCAAACCAGACAAAAAGGTGCCATTTTAGTAAAGGGGGTGTCCTTTTTTCAACTGAACCCAAGCCAGTCTAAAAATCTGTGTACGACACTATCATATTTTATGGAAAATATAATAAAGTGACTTGACAAGCGCGAGTGAAATAAAAGTCAACAAGATTAAGAAATGAACAGGTTTCCCTTCATGATCTTGTCTTGTATTTCTTTGTTCATGTGTCCTTCATTTGCTATCCTTGTGCTGTTTTCGCTTACATGCTCCGTTTTCTCTTTCACTGCCACAGTACCCATTTTCTTTTTTATTGTTGCTGAGTTCTTTTGTGTTCCGTTTTCTCCTTCATAGTTTCCATTTCTTTATACCGGTGAATTGTGTGCTTTATTTTCGCTTTCACAGCCACATTTCCCATTTTATTTATAATTTCTGCTGAATTCTTGTGTGCTGCGTTTTCTTTCATTGCCACAGAGCTCCCATTTTCTTTATAATTTCTACTGAATTCTTGTATGCTCCATGTTCTCTTTCACTGCCACAGTTCCCATTTACTTGTGAATTTCTGCTGAGTTCTTGTATGCACCGTTTTCTCTTACTGCTAGAGTTTCCATTTTTCATTGTTGCTAAGGTCTTGTGAGCTCCTTTTTCTCTTTCACAACCACAATTCCCACTTTCTTTATAATTTCTGCTAAATTCTTGTGTACTCCGTTTTCTCTTTCGCTGTAACAGATTACCCATTTTCTTTTTAATTTCTGATGAGATCTTGTGAGCTCCGTTTTCTCTTTCACTGCCACAGTTCCCATTTTCATATTAATATCTGCTGAGTTCTTGTGTGCACGATTTTATCTTTTACTGCCAGAGTTTCCATTTTTCATTGTTGCTGAGGAATTGTGTGCTCCGTTTTCTCTTTCACTGTAACAGGGTACACATTTTCTTTTTCATTTCTGCCCTCGTTCTTGTGAGCTCCGTTTTCTTTCACTGTCAGAGTTCCCATTTTCCATTTCATTTGTGCAGAGTTCTTCTGAGCTCCGTTTTCTGACGGCATAACTACGTACAAAAAGGCCTGGTAATTCACTTGATTTTGGACAGGAATACCTCAAGATTAAGCAAAATCGAGCAAATTTAACAAAATGAACAAACAGGGGATACAGTATCAGACACAGATGTTAAGAAAAGTTATAAAAAATATAAAGTATAACCAGGAAATCTCCCGATGCGAAAAAAATCTCAAAAAAACTCACGGCGGACAGACGCAAATGCCTCCACTGCAGTCTAGGCCTATAATACATTCGCTGGCATTTGCACACGATTGCAATGGCAGCTTAGAACCATTCGAGACTCGACATTCTCCATCGTTGATATACGTGCGATCTCTGAAAATAAAAGGATAAATATTTGAAAACCAACAACTAATAAACATGATATCTGTAGATTTGAAATTGATTTTATGCTCGTACTCTCTTACGTGCGTATGTAATTTCTGTATTCCACAATTTTCATGAATTTTACTGATAATTCGTCTCACAAGTGACATATAAATACAATAAAATGATATTTACTATTAGGTCAGCCAGTAATTGACACTTAACATAAATTTCTCTTTCTGTCTATTGGCGACTGTTGGTTTATGGTGCGTCTCTGGCTCTCTCTGTGTTATATTTCTTGGGTTTAGCTGATTGAGTTAGTAGGTACATGGAAAATTTCCCCATTCCATTATCCTCTAACGTCGAGAAAAATCTACATCTATTTATATTTGCACTTCGTTAAAACTTTCTTTTTCTTTTTTTACTCTTCTATTTTGCAAACTACTTACGTATCTCATTCTTCTCCTTCCTTACTTTTTTTTTTTTTTTTATCTTGCAAAGTACTTACGTACCTCATTCTATTTCTTCCTTACTCTTTTATCTTGCAAATTACTTACGCCTCACACGTGCACACGCAGTTGACGCACTGGGACCCCGCAACAGAGCATGGGTTGCGCTCCAGGAGATGGCAGCAGCTGTCTCCCACGCCGAGGTCTGCGAATCAGGGCGGGTATATCTGTCTGTCTGTTTGTCTGTCTATATGTATGTATGTATATTTGGTACATAAATATCTGTCCATTTATTGGACTATCTGTGTATCTATCTATATAGAGTATTAACTACTTTAATATATAATTATCTATCTGTCTATCTATCTATCATATATATGTATGTATATATATATATATATATATATATATATATATATATATATATATATATATATATATATATATATATATGTATGTATGCATATATTAATGTATAGATAGACGGACGGACAAACATCCATATGAATACATAAATATATAGATGGATATAGATAGACAAGCATTTACACATACAAACATACACATATATGTATAGATCATTTATTTACACATGAATAAAAAACACACATCTATCTATCTATTCATCTTTCTATCTATATATAAGCACACAAATCTACCTACCAGATGGATTCCTTGTCTCCGCAAATTCTGCGTTCAGCACCCTAATGCCTTATGGAAGAAAACATGTAACAGTCACATATAAAGCAATTAGATGTACAGTATGTTATAATTAACTTGATGAAGGAGAGAGAGAGAGAGAGAGAGAGAGAGAGAGAGAGAGAGAGAGAGAGAGAGAGAGAGAGAGAGAGAGAGAGAGAGAGAGAGAGAGAGACAAAGAGTACGAGAGAGAGACAAAGAGTACGAGAAAGAAAGAGAGAGAGAGAGAGACAAAGAGAGAGAGAGAGAGAGAGAGAGAGAGAGAGAGATAGATAGATAGATAGATAGATAGATAGATAGAGAGAGAGAGAGAGAAAGAAACAGGGAATAGTCTGACCACGGTACCTTACTCTAAGTATATATGCATCTCAATATTCACGTGTGTTTACACATGTGTTTCGAAGCGTATATATATCTGGCGGAATGCATGCTTACCAATTTATAAGCATGTATATGTATGACTTTGATGACCTATCCAAACAGCAACAACAACAGAGAAATGACAACCTTTGCATGACAGTAAAAGGAACACCGACAGACTGCCGACTGAGGACCTTGTTCGGAAAATCATTCTTTTAAGTGAAGATCTTGAATCGCGTCTATATACCTTCAGCCATGACACTTTCTGAAAGAAGGTTAACGTTAATACTTTTTGTTATTTTATTTTGCATTTCTTTATCTATTGTCTTTATTCACTCATTTTATCTATTCGTTTAATGTATTTTTTCTCTATATATCTTGTATTCATTTCTATTCTTTTATATATTTCTATTTTTTCTGTATTATTCAGTTTCAAATATCTATCTTATTTATCTTTGTATTTATCATATCTAATTATTCATATATGTATCTAATTTTTGTTTAAAAATCCACCATAATATTAATATACTATTTCTTTTTAAAGCTATAAATGCGCATGTAGATGTAAATTGGGATACAGATATGATAAAAATATAGGTACGTGGATTCACGTATAGATACGGAGGAATGTACACATATAAACT
>NC_091591.1:8681994-8694494 GCF_042767895.1 Penaeus vannamei | reverse complement strand
TCCATTCCCTCTCATCTCCTACTCTCTGCCTAGCCAAACGGTCGGCATCTCCCTGTTAACCTGGTCATCTGAGTTTTCGGCCAAAACTTATACATTACTTATCTCTTGTTCTGTTGCACCTTTGCCTCTTCTGTTACATCTTCGTCGTTGCTTGTGAAACTCAGTTCACTTGAAGAGTTAAGGACACATGAGAAAATATTATTCGATTCTGCATTAGGCAGAAAAGCGGCATCGACCAATTGCCTGTTGTGACGTTATCAAGGCATCCAGCGCTTTTTTCTGGCATTCGCCGTTGGTTCAGCGGCCGAGCGGACATCAAGGGCAGTTTCCATCGAAACTACTTTTGAAAATGATACACACACACACACACACACACACACACACACACACACACACACACACACACACACACACACACACACACACACACACACACACATATATATATATATATATATATATATATATATATATATCACTAATGACCATGATGAAATAGTAAACGCATTTTGGTAAAATAAAAACGGGAATTGTCATCACCTCCAAGTACTATTCACTAGATGCTTCCTCTAGACCCCCAGAAAGCTCAGCCACATATTGATATTAGATTGGCACTAGAGTCTCTGGCTTAATAAACATTTCCAGTATCAAAATCAGCCTCCGGCCCTTCCTCCCGCCCGCAGACACGACCCACGAAATCGCCAGCGGCATCGACCGCGGCACGAGGGGTCTGACGAGCCTGGGCTTCATCTATGCCATTGACTCAGACCTCTCGACCTATGGCTTCCTCTCACCGTACGTGGCTTACTACGTGCCCCCGACCGTGAACAGCGTGATCTACGCAGAGGGCGAGAAGTGCCCCGACCCCGACCAGGTCTTCGTCGACATCGACTACAGCGGCGTCGAAAAGACCCAGAGACTGCTGTGCTCGGCCGTCGTCCCTCCGAAACAGCTGACGACTACCTGCTACGTCGCCAACCCGGGGACTCTTCCGAAGCCCAACTGGACCACCTTAGACACAACGACGTGGATCAACTGGATTGTGTGTGATTATGGGTACATGACGGAGGTGTACTGGTATTATGACTCCTCGGCTCCCTCTACACCCTACCGGTACACAGGCGCGAAGTGCTGTGACGTCATCACACTGTAGAGTTTAGAACGAGGTCGATTTCTACGAAAGGCTTGTCGACGGAAAATCGGGTCAGGAGGAACAAGGAGCAAGGCAGAGAGAGAGAGAGAGAGAGAGAGAGAGAGAGAGAGAGAGAGAGAGAGAGAGAGAGAGAGAGAGAGAGAGAGAGAGAGAGAGAGAGAGAGAGAGAGAGAGGGAGGGAGAGGGAGAGAGAGGGAGAGATAACTAGATAGAGAGAGAGAGAGAGAGCGAGAGAGGGGGAAAGAGGGGGAGAGAGCCAGAGAGAGGGGAGAAAGAAAGGTGAGAAAGAGAGAGACATGGATAGATAAGAGAGAGAGAGGAGAGAAAGACAAAAACAACCCATCCAGATACGTATGTATTTGTTTTTATCTACACTTTAGTCTTTAGTATGAGTTATGGGGATGCCATGCAGCATGCAAATCGTTATATGATAATCGGAAGGGGATAGAGAAAAAAGAAAAGCATTAGAAGGGAGGTACAGTGCAGGCAAAAATCAATCAAAGAAGTAAACAGACATAGGAAGAGTGGAGAAAGAGTTCTCGACATTTCCCTTTAAAAATAAATATCAAAACAGCTCTCCTTGAGATGCAGTTCAAGCGCCCAGACTGACCCATCTACCTTGCCAGATGCATTGCATTGTCTTTACTCTTTTCTTTTCTTTTTCTTCGTCTTCTCTTTCGTATTCTTTGTCTTCTTTTCTCCTTCGTCTTCTTTGTCTTCATGCCTTGCCTACATCGGATACAGTTGGATTACAGTCACATTATTTCATGTGAAGTGCTTTATAATGGATACAAAAAGACCTCCATAGAATGAGTTTAATGTTCCTTGCACTAGTTTTTATCTCTTGTGGTGATTAAAGGTTTTATTCTCAATGAAATCATTTAGAATCTTCAAGAGAGAAGAAGTAAGAAGTAAGAACAGAAAAATATTCAAGTTCGAAAATCGAAGAAAAACGTTTAATTATTGATTTAAAAGAGTATTAAAGTCCCTGAGCGTCATCTTAACCAAAAGAAAATTTGAATAAAGAAGCAAAAAAGAAAAAAAGAAATGAAACTTACAAGAGAAAAGATAAGACCTAATAAATAAAGTGAAATGGACCTTTGGGGTTTGGATTTGGTATCACGAAAGCGCCCTTAATTATATACCTTATCTACAGCAGAGCATCAATAATAACTTCCCTCAGACCATGAAACATTAAAGATATTCAATTCCCTTAAACAACATACCCTCCACGACACTTAAAACCTTCTTGTGTTTACAGAAAGTTCAACATAAACCTAAAACTCATACTTCTGGTAGGATGTTCTGAACAAGGCTTAGGTGTCGAATGCCTTTGCCTATGATGTGTACTGTTGAACACATCCATTGGTCATTGGTTGGATTTCCGTGGCAACATTTACTGTTATTTATTTAAAGAATCACATTATATGAGCTCTTGTGTAATATATTCAACTAAGAATGAGGATGGTGATGGTGTTGATAATGGTGATGGTGATGATGATGATGGTAATAATGATGGTGATGATAATAATTATAACAATAATGATAATGATAATGAAAATAATAATATTGATAATGAAAATAACTATAATAATAATAAAGATAAGATATTACAACGTTTATCTTACATTCCATCCAATAAAAAAAGCGCTTTGACATTGCTTAACATGCTTTTCCTAACATTGTGGTCCCTTGAAAATACTGTTCCAAAATACCTAAAAGTAACCTCTTATCTGTTTCCACTAATTACCATTTAGGTGAAAATACGAGGACATTAATCACATTCGATAATCAAATTGTTCAGTTCTAAAGTCTCATAAATAAGTCTCATAGTTCGTAAAAGGAAAGAAAAAAAAAAAAAGGAAAGGGAGAGAGAAAGAAAGAAAAAACAAACAAAAAAACTCGAAGACCAAGATACATTGTACTGAAACAGCTGAGCAACAATATATCTGTACTGTCCCAGGAACTTCATCGGGACATTCCAAATTTAGCAGGTGTTGCAAACAGTCGCGAAACACGAGCGACTGTTGCGAGACACTCGAATAACGCCGGGACCAATTTGTATCTGAATTGACGATTGCTGAAAGAAGTTGCACTGTTGTTCGTCCAGACCAAACTACAGTGAACCCTCGCTATAACGCGGTTCACCTTTCGCGTTCTCGCTGCTTCACGGATTTGCATTGTGCATTGTGTTCTGCATTCTGATTGGCTAAACAGTCTCTCCGCTTCTTCTCTACCTGTGTGTCAATAACGTTACGGTACAGTAGTTATTTGTAAAAAACATTTATACAGTACTTTTACTTGTTGAACAAATGCTTGGGCCTGTAAAAAGGTTTTATTCTTTGGTTTCAATGTACTGTAGAGTATTTCATTGTATAACAATTGTAAAAAAAATAAAGGTTACTATTTCACGGATTTCGCCTATCACGGGTTCTTTTTGGAATGTAGGCCCCGCGAAAAACGAGGGTTCACTGTACACTGAACTTCCCAGAAACTGGGAGTGGAATTTAACACCTCGGCCAGCCCAAGCGTCATTTCTGTTCAAATTGTGAACCTGGAAAATATGCTATTTACCTAAAATAGTAACAAAATAAACAAACATCTTTGGAGGAAACAAAATATACGAAAATACAATGACAAACATAGCTTAGTGTTATCAGAGAAAAATAGTAACCTTTCACACAGCTGCATCGAATCCCATAGTTTAGTGCCGCAAGAAGCCTAGTATTTGTATTTTCAATATGCACAGCACGTAGCGTCAGAAGGTAGCATGGATGTGCTGTCAGATTAAGGTGCTTGTCTGTTTATTCTGCCTGTGACCATATGGTTTTCTATGGTATATTCTTAATGTTAGATGATATGCTGAGAATGGTAGAGGGTCACAAGCTCCAGATGTATTTTAAAGTAGTTAAAGTGATGTTGATATAGTGGCGGAGTAAGCTGACAGCACATTAATTCAAAGTTAATTGCTATTCGACATTACCTACCGATTATGTTCGAAATATACAATTCAAAGCTTCTGATGACACGAAGCTATATGAGTCAATATATCTGCATGAGAGGACACCATTTCATTATTATTATTTAGCCAACGCTTAGCTATAGTAGTCAGTACATGTGCTTAGTTGGATATTATTTTTTTTCTACTCTCTCAGGCTTTTCCCTCTTTTCCGCTAGTGCATCGCCTCCTTAATTATGCAGTGACTAGATAGCAGTATTTCACTGGTCAGGACAATATATATAAACCCTTGGCACGTATTTTCTTGTATTCGATCGCACACAACCCAACAACCGAGCACAAGTCAGCAGACGACTAACCAATGACTGACACATAGTAATGAGTCGTGTTGCTCTTAAGTTTGTATCCTGTTTCCCATAAACAATGGAAAACACAGACGCACGCAAAATCGTGTCTCGGAACTCTTCAGCAACTACTGCGAAACACCTCTGGATTGTTGCTCAACTGGTGAGCGACTTTTCAGATATTGTGTTGCGTAACTGTTGCTCAACAAATAATCTTAGTCTGGACGTGGGTATGAGATCGTGTCTCGCAACTGTATCGCAACAGTTGGGGGACATTTTAAGATTTGTTAAGTAACTGTTTCAGGTACAATGTTGAGCAATTGTTGAGCAACAATGTATCCTGGTCTAGGTTAGGCTTTACTGATACCTTTGCTAGTAGTACTTCTGCTGTTATCAGCAACACTACTAATAAAGGAAATAGTGTACTTACAAGAACAATGCTATTATATTAGCATTTTTACTATGAAAATAGAATATAGTTATACCTAGAATATATTTTTCGTTTTCTTTAGATGGTTTCTTAAGGAAAACGAAAATATATGTAACCCTAACTAGAATGATTTTGCAGTGTATGCCCGGATTACCCCGACGATTCCAGTGACCCGCAGCCTGGCCCGTCTAGAGTTGAGGCTGAAGGCAAGATGTGGTTAAAACGTGCTGGGTCTGGGCTCACTCCTGCCGGAACATACGAGGTGAAGATTTTGTAGATCAGGCAGGGAATGGTGGTGGTGGTGGAGTGGGGGGGGGGATTTAAGACAGCAAAGTCCACTATATAACCCGGGAATAAACTATGCTTACTCTTCTATCGATATTTCTGGAATTTAACCCCCAAATTCCCTGAAATGTATCTTGCCCTCCCCAGCTATCGGGACCGATATCTTAGCTGTGCTTCGTTTGCAAAGGAAGTTAATACTAGATTCGTTCGAAACACGGAAGCTTTTGGAAAATATTTTGTTCACCCAAAAATCGGTGTGGCATTGCATTTCCGACAAATTAAATTTCTTGGTTTCCTAATCAGGTCAAGGTAAAAGCTAAGTCGATGAATATCAAGGCTTCCGAGGGTGTTGCTGGAAACTAGGTCAGTGAGAGACAATTCTTAGACTTAGAAATGAGGTCAAGTGGCAAATAAAGTCTATAGCATAACAGGTCTTACTTTTCCGAAAGGTTTCACACGAAAACAGTCAATAGTAAATGAATTCCTTAAATATGGGTCGATGAGAGATAAAACTTGTTGATAAAACCTAAGCCATAAAATCTTGCAAAAGGTCTACAGTGAAGAAAACAAAGCAGCAGCAAAAAAAAAAAAAAAAAAGAACGTGTTTATCTGCACTTCAATTATTCCATTTGTTTGAAACCTTCCAGTCTTAAACTAAAAGTATTTAATAAAAGAAACCGCAAAATTTAATCAGTAAATGTCATTTCCTCCATATAGCTAAGTGTATTATTTGTCATTCGGTTCTTTATCTTACCACTTCATTCTTCATTTATTTTTTATTGTCATACTTATCAAGTAGTCATTGTTTATTTGCTGGTTTTAAGCTCATCTCCTTGTTTATTATTCAGTTTCTTTGTTTGTATATTCATGTATTCATTAACTTACATTTTCATTTTTTTATTCATGTTGGTTAAGATATGTCTATTTGATTCTTTGTTTACCTATCTATTTACCTATTTGATTCTTATTTTTACCTATCTATTTGTCTGTTTTATTCCTCATTACCTATATATAAATTTATCTATTTTGTTTACTTATTCATTTATCTCATTATTCTCCATTATCATAGCTCTCTAATCATCTTTATCTACCTTTATATCATTCCCTCCTTTCTCCTTTCGCCACCTTTTCCCCTTTATTCCAAATACCCGACCAGGTAGCCTGACCTTGACTATCCTTGAAGGGTAATTTGCGTAGTTTATGGTTTAATTACCAGGTCAAAGGGCAAAGTTTTTCTCTTGTATCTTTCAGCTTTCAGATTATGGCTACATGCACGGGCACCTGTATACGATCGTACGAGTGTGTGTGTAAATGTTTGAAATAAGGACCGAGAGAGAGGGGGAAGGTGGGAGGGGAGAGAACGAGCGAGAGGGAAAGAGAGAGAGATAGAGAGAGAGAGAGAGATAGAGAGAGAGAGAGAGATAGATAGAGAGAGAGAGAGATAGAGAGAGAGAGAGAGAGAGAGAGAGAGAGAGAGAGAGAGAGAGAGAGAGAGAGAGAGAGAGAGAGAGAGAGAGAGAGGGAGAGGGAGAGGGAGGGAGGGAGGCAGAGAGGGAGGGAGGGAGGGAGGAGAGAGAGAGAGAGAGAGAGAGAGAGAGAGAGAGAGAGAGAGAGAGAGAGAGAGAGAGAGAGAGAGAGAGAGAGAGAGAGAGAGAGAGAGAGAGAGAGACGGACAGAAAGAATGAGAGACAAAAAAACATACATGCACACACATAAAACACACAAACATACAGGTAAAGAGACAGACAGAGATAGATAGATAGAGAGAGAGAGAGAGAGAGAGAGAGAGAGAGAGAGAGAGAGACAGAGAGAGAGAGAGAGATTGAGAGAGAGAGAGAGAGAGAGAGAGAGAGATAAGCGAAACGAAATAAAGATAGAGAGAGAAAAAAGAAGGGGAAAATGAAAAGAGAGGGAAGAGGAAAAAGGAAAGGGATAGAAGGGGACAGAAATATCTATATTTTTCAGTAAGTAATGTGCATGTTTTACTTCCGATAAACTGCTCAGTGTTGACTAGAAGATAAGATTGTATCGATCACCCATCGACGTAACCATTACTGAAGTTCATGCTGATAATAAGCTATAATTAGAATTAGTTACTAGGTAACGGTCAATTTGGATTCATTGCAGTTCCCGGGAGATAAAGTGACAAGAATAAATCATAGGGAAAATATCATCAAGCGAAAAGTTCGACACTGAAAGGCGGTCTTGGGAGAGGCGCCTCTTAATATGCTCCTTCGTGAGATGCGCAGCCTCGAGGGCACGAGGGGGGGGGGACGCCTCAGTGTGCGGAGAGTTCCAGCGGCGCCACCATGGGGAGCATCCACGTCCTGCTTGTTCTGCTGAAGATCGCGGGGGCTTTTCCTTATAGGATGGGCGGCGGGACGATCACTCTGCAGGCAGCGTGGGTCGTGTGGTCGGTCCTGCACTGTCTGATGGTCGTGACGTCTGTGACCTACCTGCTGGTCCGAACGCCTACCATAACACCAGAGGGAAACGTAAGCAGCATGACGGACACCCTGTGGTTCTACACCTACACTTTGGGCTTCCTCATCACCACACTTTACACTTTCTTCATGAGTTCTCGTCTGGTCAAGTTCCTGAAGACGACTGGGGCTTTGGGCTTCACTGCCTGGACGAGCGAATCCGAGAATTGCTTCGTGACCATCTACGACCTGAAAGTCTATGCGTTTGGGGTGCTGCTGAGCACGGCTTCGATCGTTATAGTGTTCACTTTCCTCCAAATTCCTACCAAGGTGTTGAGCGACCAGGAAGTGGCGTGGTACGTCGCGTGCTACATGATCGAGTGGTTCATCGCCGGCTTCCCTTCGATATTGCTCAACTACTGCTTCATCCTTCTCACGTGGGAACTCAAGGGCATATACCACCGGGTCATCGCCGAACACGTTGCGCAGAATCTGGACAAAGCAAGCGAACGGGAAGTCAGAGTGTACACCATGTCGGAAATTCTGAATGGCACGCTCGATTTCAAAGGCATGTGCAAGAGTTCACCTAACAACGCAGCTCCGACGCGGCCCGTTTCAGAAAGTGAAGTCAGCGTCACGGCGCCGACGTCGGCCATTGGTGGACCTGCAAATGACATCAAAGAAGGAAGTAAACAGAGCCTGGACGTCAACCAGAAGGAGGAGACGCATTCAACTGCAGTCACAGTCGACTCCTTAGCAACCACCGAAGACCTGTTATTGCAAGCAGACGAGGCAGTAGGGCAGTTCCTCCGTTTCTTTAGCTTCCCCATCGGCGTGCTTTCGCTGGGCATGTGCCTTGGCCTGACCTTCATCCTCTATTTCCTGATCGACGAATATCTCTCCATTTCCAAGGTCAACTGGAAGACCTTTCTCAGTTTTCTGCTGATCGCCAGCATGTTCATTCTCACGAATCTCGGACCTGATCTCGTCAACAAACAGGTAAGCAAATGTTTGAAAAGTAAATATATAAAAAACAAAAATGACAGATTAATACAAAAATAAAAAGCGGATTGGATTATTTTACATATTCCATTATAACCAACATATATGTGTGATTTACTGGTTGAAGATTTAAGAATTTGTTAGCTAGTAAAATTTTATCAGATATTAGGTTATTTGTTAAAATAAAGTTATTAGCTAGTCACGAGTTCACTTACTAGTAATAAACTATCTGGTTGTTTTACTAATTACGAGTTATTAATCACTAGCATGTTAATTATCTATTATCAATCGTTTGTTTCATATATTACAGTTTTTTATGTCAGTAATGGGTAGTTAATTTCATATTTTGCAATAAGCCATTAGCCTTTTAGCCAGTAATTTGTTATTAGACAATTAGCTCATCATTAGCAATTTGTTTATCAACTTATGTATAGGCTATTAGTAAGTCATTAGTCATTACTTAACTATCTAGTGATAAGTTATCAGTTTTTTACCAATAAATCATTAGTTTTTCACCTAGTAGTAAGTCATTTAGCTTATTCAGTTAATATTATTAGTTTCTTAGCTAGAAATTAGGTTTCACTTTTTAGCTTGCAATTAATCTTTAGGTAATTATTTGGCAGTTATTATCTTAACTAGCGTTAATCAGTAACTAGCTATTAGGTTCTTAGTTTGAAATTGGTCATTAGTCAGAGAGAGAGAGAGAGAGAGAGAGAGAGAGAGAGAGAGAGAGAGAGAGAGAGAGAGAGAGAGAGAGAGAGAGAGAGAGAGAGAGAGAGAGAGAGAGCAAACACAGACAGTCACGCAGACAGACAAAACAAACAGAAATCCAAACGACATAAAAAGCAAATATTAATGATTTTTTTTTCGTGAAATCCTAACCGGGTAATATTCCCTCTACCGTGCAATAACAGATTATGATTATCTTGAAGGTTTATTTATCGTACAGTAATGTAAGGAACTCTGCGTTATAGTTATACAAAAATGAGTTTTATAGCAAATCAGCTAAATTTGCCAATCTTGGGTGGAAATAAATAAATATCATACTTTCTGAATAAGAGCTACCTTTCTTGAAAACTGAAAAAAATAAAGATTAAAAAACGATGCTGCGGTAGGCCTATATAAAAACCAGAACGGGAAGTATAACCTATAAATTTTGCGCAAAATGTTGGTATTTCTAGGTAGTCTTGTATTATTTTCATCAATGAACTTTGCGTCTCAGGTGTCAAAATCCTATATTTTTTTTTTATTTCTCTGTACTAGAAGATGAATCAGAATCTCTTAGTTCTTTTAAAATCTCGGCTTCATAAAGACACACAAAAACACAACATCCGTGTATGCCTACATGGAGCTAACGATTAACCTAAACCAGCTTTTTTCCATCAAATACCCAGTTTGATTTCGTGTATTACCTTCACGACCCAGTAAGCCCCCCTTCCAACTACTCACAAACTCTCTCTGTTTCTCTATCTCATAATTATGGATAACCCTCTCCTAACGACCACCTGGGAGAAAGAGAAAAAAAAGGGAAAAAAGGGAAAGGAAAAATGAGGTCTGAAAATGAAATAAAATGAAACAGGATTTTTTTTTTCCTAACTCAAAAGTTATGGACAGATTTTAAATGTGTCTTAGCCTAACTAATATTCCCAACCCTCCAGCGGCTAGACGACGCCCGTGTGCTTCGTCGTCGGGTTCCCGTCGTCGCCGACCCGCCTCTCCTGCTGGCGGTGAGTCAACCTCCACGGAGTTGCTGCTTGAGATAGAGAGGCTTGCGGAAAGGCATGAATGAGAACGAATATCTTCACAATACAAGAGATGTATTTCACCGGTTTCGATTATATCTTCGTCAGAAATACATGTATTTCTGACGAAGATATAATCGAAACCGGTTAAATACATCTCTTGTATTGTGAAGATATTCGTTCTCATTCATACCTTTCCACAACTGTCAACATGAATACGGTTCATGGAGAGGCTTGCATTTTGTGTATTTGACTGCTTGTGCATCCCTCTACTTAGCTCATTTTCTGCCTATCTCAAGGATTTAATCTTTTTACACCATTGACTCTTTCATGGAATCCTTGATTTCTCATCAATTCTTAGGCATGTATGAAAAAGGAATGGATATTAATGTAGCTAAGTAGATGTGCATTTTTCGTAGACATTAGTAAGGGAACACACATACCAAAATAGAGCCACGGCTGAGCTAAAATGTTTATAATGTTCCTCTTCTGTGTCCATTTGTCTGTAGGTTCTCTGAAATAGGGTACAAGTGAGATTTAATAAAAGTAAACACCACGCACATGTAAATACAAAATAGGCAGGCGTCAGGACACAACAGACGCTACCTGCAATCGTCTCTGTTTCTGACTTACTGGCGGGGTTGTGCCATGACGCCAAGCCTGGACAACAGAATGCAAGGCTCGCAAGCAAAGCAAGCCACATGCAGATATGGATACAGATGGCAAACATATACTGCAATATCATAGAAAGTGATAAAGACATCAACACAGAGCAATACAGTCAATAGGTTACTTTATGGATGACACAGTGCCGTAGCTATTTGTCTCTAACTTTTCACATCTATACAGTTACAAGTAGCGTTATCAAGTGATTTTTAAATATTTTAGCACATGGGTAAAAAAAATAAAAAGAAATAATACAAATCAATGTAATCGTGTGGAAACAGGTTCTATGAAAATGTCCCGTGTATGGTGAATTATTGTAACTAGATTATTATCATTATTTTCAACCAAAGAGAATGTAAAATGAATAGACAATAAAAAACTAATTCTATATAAATTAGAAATGTGTACCAGCAAGGTATATTTCATGTATTTTTATCTATACGAAAATTAGCTTTCGACCCCAAAGCTATAAGCTATAAACAACCCCCTTTTGACCCCAAGGCGTTCGTTGACCCCTTGGATAGTCCGATCGACCCCAGGGGATCAATAGCGACCGCTTTTTAGACCCCTGATATAACTTACTTTAAATACATACAGGTAGATTGTCTCATTGCTTGACTGATATATAGATAAAGATGTGTGTGAGCGCGTGTTTGAGCGTGTGTGCATACGTGTCTGTTTTATATAATGCTTGTGTCGGACAAGAAATGCATTTTATCTACATATGTACGTATGAATGAGACCGACCTTGACCTGACCTTTCTCACTTGACCTCCTCTTCCGCCAACGCCTTGAGCCCGCAGGCAGGTCGTGTGATCAGCCTCCTGGAACGCCCTCTGGACTTCAGTATCCTCGGCTTCTTCAGTCTCTCTCGGTCCAGCGTGGCGTCGGTGAGTCTCTCTCCTGACCTCATGTTTATTAATTAAGTTTCCTGTCTCTGCTGTTTTTATGGTCTTTTTCCTGACCTCACGTTTATTAATTAATTTTCTAAGTGTCTGTTGCTTTATAAGGTAACGCGATTGAATTGCGAAAATCAGATAAATGGTATTCTTCCTGGTTCTCTTTTTTTCTTTATCTCTCTCTCTATATATATATTTATAATCTCTCTCTCTCTCTCTCTCTCTCTCTCTCTCTCTCTCTCTCTATATATATATATATATATATATATATATATATATATATATATATATATATATTTATAATCTCTCTCTCTCTCTCTCTCTCTCTCTCTCTCTCTCTCTCTCTCTCTCTCTCTCTCTCTCTCTCTCTCTCTCTCTCTCTCTCTCTCTCTCTCTCTATATATATATATATATATATATATATATATATATATATAGATCATAAATATATATATATATATATACATATATATATATACATATACATATACATATATATATATATATTCAAATATATATACACATTAATATAGATATGTATTTGAAATATAAATATATTGTTCTACTTCTTTTACTGTTTCTACGCTTCCTCCTCCT
>NC_091591.1:8661994-8671994 GCF_042767895.1 Penaeus vannamei | reverse complement strand
ACATTTCCTTGAAAGCTACTTCCCTAATTTTTCATTTTAAAGCGATGTTTGCTATGATAGAAATGACTGTGATGATGATGATGGACATATAATATTCTCTTCAATCTCTTCCCTGGTTTCAGAAAGATAATTAAGGTATCTAAGTATATTGGTAAAAAAAAATCGAAAGAAGTTGAATGTCTGACTTTGAATGAAGCAAAATTATTAATCCTCATAATTTTACACAACGTTTTCAGTCCGAAGGATAATTTTCCTGTAAAAAATTCCTCGTAAATTGTCGTTATCATTTCAATACTAACTCATTACCATTTATGAAAACTGCCGCGAGACATTTGAATAACAAATAATTCAATATTATCCATATATCTAAATAATAGATACGTGGAATTCTGATGAGTAATTATTGATAAATAATTGTAAGAAGTCAAGTTTATTTTAAATGGGAATATTTTTCAATGACAAGATACTGGGATAAAAAAAAATCTCACAGGGGGCACTACTTACCTACGCGAAAAGTTCTACGTGAGGTGTGCAGTATCAATCGATAAATTGGATGCACTCATGTAATTTTGTAGGGGTTGTTTGCATAAATAATTTGAAAACAAATTCTGACAGATTATTACATAATTATATATAATTTAGCATCAAGATCAGTGAATAGATATAACAATGAAAATTCAAAAGTAAAAGAATGGTTACGTAAGCTTTGGAGATGAATTAGCAAGTAAGGTTTTATATGTTGTGAATAGCTTCAGAAATGTCTATAGCAATTTCTATAGCAAAAAAATAACATTTAAATGGCTTGTTCAAAGATAGATTAAGAATAAAGACATACTGCAATCATAGCTACGTTATTTATTATATTTGTAAAATATAATGAGGATAATTTCCTCTCCAGCTATAGCAAAGAATATCTATTAGAGGACAGATTTACATAATATGCATTATGTAGAGTGAGAAGTCATTTGTGACCTTTACTTACAAGATATTTGTTTTATAAGTATCTCAGTATCTTTAATAGCTGATCCAACCTAGGGCACTTATTTCTAATTAAGAGTTATCACCATCATCATTGTCATACATAAGAGATTCTTCTTCGGTTTGTACGACTGTGGTTGCCATCCCTCCAATGCAGTTATATATATATATATATATATATATATATATATATATATATATATATATATATATATATATATATACACACACACACACATACATATATATATATATATATATATATATATATATATATATATATATATATATATATATTTTTTTTTTTTTTTTTTTTTTTTTTTTTTTTTTTTTTTGCGATAACATGAACCTCTACCTAAGAAAACAAAAATCGTTAGACTAAGATATCAAAAATTCCCTTTCTTTCCATCCACATGCAAATCCGTCGTGCGCTCCAAATGGCATGCATCTAAGTGAATACTCGAGGCATGCAGGCATAAGGCAGGAGGCATACTTGGTGCAAGAATTAACCCTGTGGCGGCGTGTTCTTGGGCGAAGCTGTGAGGATCTCGCTGAGACCCAGAGAGCGTGCTGTTGGCGATTCTACTTTTTCTATAGTCACTATGGTTGATCTTTCGTTGGTGCTGTGTGAGAGATCGGTCCTTAAAGAGGGATTTTGTGCAAATATAACACTTGATATGTATATATATATATATATATATATATATATATATATATATATATATATATATGTATACGTACATTATATATGTATATATATATATATTTATATATATAAATATATATATATATATATATATATATATATATATATACATATATATAATATATATATATATATATATATATATATATATATATATATATATATATATGCATACGTATATATATATATATATATATATATATATATATATATATATATATATATATATATATACATAAATATATATATATATATATATATAGTGGATGGGGTGAAAAGCTGAACTTGATAACCCTGTGTTTCGATTCTATAAAAAACAATAAAAATGCCGAAATAGATTAGCAATCTCTTATATAAGAATATTTCGGCACTCCCTTTCTTCAATAACACTTCCAAGCGATGCATAAAGTATGCAGAAAGTGAAATACAGAAAAAAGAAAAGAAAAAAAAGAAAAAGAGAGAGAGAGAGAAAAAATTGTTTTACCCAAAACAGAGAAAGAAAAATGATAAATATTTTAAAGCCATACATATCGTTTTAACCCAAAAAGAGAGAAAGACAGCCAGAAAAAAACTGTTATACCCAAAATAAGGAAAGAAAAGAACAAATGATAAACATTTTCTTTTACCCAAAATAACGATAGAAAAGAAAAACAAACGACAAACATCTTATTTTACCCAAAATAACGAAAGACAAGAACAAATGCTAAATATTTCGTCTTACCCAAATGCCGGCCGAAGGGGAGACGTGGGCGCCACAGCCAGGTGAGAAGTCTGGGAATAATTTTTGGATAGCGGCTGAAAGGTCACGTGATCAGTGCCATATGCAGCGCCCAGGGTGGATATCCCGGACACGGACCGCGTCATCTGAGCCACCTTGTTATTACGGCATCTCTTGTGCCTGGAATAAGGGAAACATCAGCTGGTATCTGACAAGAATGAGGTAAAAAATAAGGTAATTATCAGCTCGTACCTGATAAGTATGAGGGAAATGATAAGGGAAACATCAACTCGTACCTGATGAGTATGAGGTAAATAATAAGGGAAACCAGCTGGTACCTTATTAGGTAAATAATAAGGGAAACATCAGCTGGTACCTGATGAGTATGAGGTAAATAATAAGGGAAACATCAGCTGGTACCTGATGAGTATGAGGTATATAATAAGGAAAACATCAGCTGGTACCTGATGAGTATGAGGTCAATAATAAGGTTAAGATCAGCTGGTACCTGATAAGTATGAGGTAAAAATCAGCTGGTACCTGGCAATTATAAGGGGAATAATACGGTAAACATCAGATGGTACCTGGAATGTATAAGGTAAATAAAAGTTTATGCAATGTATAATCTGTCTTTACTATTACTCGAATTCCTTATAGTCTTAACAAGGTTAATATAGGAAATGGAGTTAAGGAGACAAGCATAAATTACTTTAAAATATGAACACAGCATACACGCAATTACTAAGATATATAGTCAGGTAGTTTAAACGCTTTTATGTAAATTTATGATAATCCCTTTTAGAGATAATGAAAGAAAAGATATTTAATAGGTAATAAGTAATCCAAAATAACTGCACAGGGAATTCAAACGCCTTAATATTAGAGGCAATAAGGTATACAAATTGGGTAACAGGTAATCTAAAAGACGATAGTAGATAATTCAATAGGTAATGGGTAATAGGTAATCCAAATGGGTAATAGGTAATTAGGTATCCAACATAGGGTATAGGTAATTCAAAGGAGAGTTGTAAGTAATCCAAGTGGGTAATAGGTATTCCGAAATAGGTAATAAGGTATCCAAAATAGTTAATCCAAAATAGGCAACAGGAAATGTCATCGAAACCGGTAATAAGTAATTAAAAAGAAGGTAATTAGTATCCCAAAATATGTAATAGGTAATCCGTAATAGGTAACAGGTGCTCCAAAATGGGCAAAAGGTTATCCAAAGTATTTATCAGGTAATAATAACAATAATAGTATAAAGTGCAATAGATAATACGCAATAGAAAATAGGAATTCCATCACAGGATAAAAGGTAAGTCAATACTTATCGAAAAATTAGGTCTACCTTTTGTGAAAGAATAAGAACGATACTAAATATAACTCCAAATCAATAACATTTCAGACTTATGAGAGAAATTATTTGCATATTCGTTGGGAAATGCAGCGGGGCTTTGAACACACCTCCGAGGCATACGATTATGAACTTTATGAACTTCGTAATGGAGAAATGTGAACATGAATAGACACACATCAATTTCCCGACGACGTAAGGAAACGCCGTCGTGCAGAATCAGATGTTAATTAGTTTTTTCTTCTTCTTTTTCACTCGAATGATATATGTCATCGATGCTTTCTGAAACGAGGGCTTGTGCTTGTCTGTGTGTGATTCCTGTGACTGGGTTGGATGACGTCATGCGTTTTCTCTGTCTGTCTGTGTCTGGTTCTCTCTCTCTCTCTCTCATCTTCCGTCTGCCTGTCTCTTTTTTTCTCTCACTCTCTGCCTCTCTCCTTTCCTTTCTCTCTCTCTCTCTCTCTCTCGTTTTCCGTCTGTCTGTCTCTTTTCATTCTCATTTTCTCTCTCCCTCTCACTCCTCTCTGTATCTCTCTCTCTCTCTCTATCTCGTTTTCCATCTGTCTGTCTCTTTTCACTCTCTCTCTCTCTCTTCCTCCCTCTGCTTGTTTCTCTGTTATCTATTTGTGTGCCTCTCCCTTCCCCTCTATCTGTTTGTCTGCCTGCTTGTCTCCCTCTCTCTCTGTCTTTATTCCCTGATTTCTCTAATTTCTATTTTTCTTCTCATTCTCTAACGTTTACCTCTGCTCATTTATTTCCCCGTTTAACATAAAACACACACAAACAAACACACGCATACACACACACACACACACACACTCTAACACACACACAGTAATATCCTTGTAAATGTTTGTTAATCATATCATTTATCATATGCATTGCGCTTTATATTTAGTCTCTCCTATTCCATATCATTTTGCATTAGCTACAAAAGAAATACATAATGACTAAGCAGCTTTGTAACATTCTACACCTTTTTTGACTTCGTCTATAAAGCGATTATTAAATGCGTACATATACAGTTTGCATATAAAGATAGAAGCACGAGCAATTAACAGCACTATTTCTTAGGGTAGTGGCACCTGTGCAAATATGAAATAAAGCGTAAAAAAATAAAATAAAACAATAAAATTTAAAATGAAAATAAAAAGTAAAAATAAAAAGTCACTAGCATCCTAGCAATGCTATACGAACAATACTAAAGAATAACAAAACAGAGATAAAGCACAATAGAGCAGTTTATATATAAAGAGAGATAATCACGATAGATAAAAAAAAAAAAAAAAATCCAAAAAATCCAAAACTCACTTCTCAATCATTTCCGCAATGGTTCGGATCCAGAAGGACACGATCAGGAACCCGAGTAGGACACCGATGACGATGGGCCACCACGGGGTATCCTGGGGCCCGCAGTCACATACCAGCTGCTCGGGGACGTACTCGCAGGGCCTGGTGGAGGAGGAGGTGGAGGAGGAGGAGGAGGAGGAGGAGGTGGAGGAGGAAGGAGGAGGAGGAGGTGGAAGGAGCAGGAGGAGGTGGAGGTACGGGAGGAAGGTGTAGGAGGAAGGTGGAGGAGGAAGGTGGAGGAGGAGGTGGAGGTGGAGGTGGAGATGGAGGTGGAGGTGCAAGGTGGAGGAGGAGGTGGAGGAGGAAGGTGGAGGAGGAGGTGGAGGAGGTGGAGGAGGAAGGTGAGAGGTGGGAAGAGGTGGAGGAGGAGGTGGAGGAGGAGGTGGAGGAGGAGGTGGGAAGAGAAGGTGGAGGTGAGATTTGGGAAGAGGAGGTGGAAGAGGAGGTGGTGGAGGAGGTGGAGGAGGAGGTGGAGGAGGTGGAGGAGGAAGGTGAGAGGTGGGAAGAGGTGGAGGAGGAGATGGAGGAGGGAGGTGGAGGAGGAAGGTGGAGGAGGAGGTGGAGGTGGAGGAGGAGGTGGGAGAGGAGGTGGAGGAGGAGGTGGGAGAGGAGGTGGAGGAGGAGGTGGGAGAGGAGGTGGAGGAGGAGGTGGGAGAGGAGGTGGAGGAGGAGGTGGAGGAAGAAGGTGGAGGAGGAAGGTGGAGGAGGAGGTGGAGGAGGTGAGAGGTGGGAAGAGGAGGTGGAGGAGGAGGTGGAGGAGGAAGTGGAGGAAGAGGTGGGAAGAGAAGGTGGAGGAGGTGAGAAGAGAAGGTGGAGGAGGTGAGATTTGGGAAGAGGAGGTGGAAGAGGAGGTGGAGGAGGAGGTGGATTAGGTGAGACGTGGGAAGAGGAGGTGGAGGAGGAGGTGGAGGAGGAGGTTGAAGAGGAGGTGGAGGAGGTGAGACGTGGGAAGAGGAGGTGGAGGAGGAGGTGGAGGAGGAGGTGGAGGAGGAGGTGGAGGAGGAGGTGGAGGTACGGGAGGAAGGTGGAGGAGGAAGGTGGAGGAGGAAGGTGGAGGAGGAAGGTGGAGGAGGAGGTGGGGGAGGAGATGGAGGAGGAAGGTGGAGGAGGAAGGTGGAGGAGGAAGGTGGAGGAGGAAGGTGGAGGAGGAAGGTGGAGGAGGAAGAAGAGGTGGGATGGAGGGAAGATAGGGAGGAGGAGGTGGAATAGGAAGTGGGAGAGGTGGGATTTGGGAAGAGGAGGTTGAGGAGGTGGAGGAAGAAGCGGAGAAGGTGGAAGAGGAAGTGGAGGAAATAATGGTAGTGGGGGAAGAAGATGTGGGATGGAGGAAAGATGGAGAGAGAAAGTGGAGGAGGAGAAGGTGGAGGAGGAGGAGATGGAGGAGGAGGAGAAGGAGGAGGTGGAAGAGGTGGAGGTAAGGGAGGGAGAAAAGGTGCGATGGAGGGAAGACGTGGGGGAGGAGGTGGAAGAGGGGGGTGGAGGAAAGATGGGGGTGGGGTGGAGGTAGGGAAGGTGATAAGAGGTGCAGGTAAAGGAGGAGGACAAGAAGGAGGAAGAGGAGGAGGAGGAAGTGGAGGAGGTGGGAATGGGAAGGAAGGAGGGTGAGAATGGAGGGAGAGAATGAGTATAAGGAGGCGGAAGGGGAAGAAAAGGAGAAGGTAGAGGCAGATACATAAAATCACTAATTGATAGTTGTAGTAATAGCAAGATACCAGTAATAAGGATAATGACAATTCCAACAACAAAAACAAAAGCAACAAGTAAACAATTATAGCGATAATTATGATTGTTGTAATAAAGATAATAGCTGATTAAATGCAAATTACGAAGACAGCAAGCAACAACAACTGCAAAACAAACATAGAAAAAGGCGCAAAGAAATCAAGAAATAAAATAGAATAAAAGGGAACAAACGTAAAGTAAAAATCGATTTTAATAGAGAAAATCCATAAAAAAGAACTCCAAAACAAACAGAAATATAACGAAAAAATAAAAACAAGAAGAAAAAATCTTATTTGGTAAATAATAAATAAAGAATGAAAGAAAGAGAGAAAGAAAGAAAGGAAAAAGAGAGAGAAAAAAAGAAAGAAGGAAAGAAAAAAGAAAAGAAAGAAAGAAGGAAAGAAAAAAAAGAAAGAAAGAAAGAAAAAAAGGTTTTAACCCAGCAAAGCCAAAACCAAAACCAAAAAGAATAGAAAAATATAACATAAAAAAACAGAAAAAAGAACAAAATCTAAATTAGCAAAAAGCAGAAAGAAAAAAGTTTTTAACCCAGCAAATCCAAAACCAAAAATAAAAGAAAGAAATATCACGTAAAAAAAAGAAAAAAAAGAAAATCAAAATCAAAATTAGAAAAACAGAAAGAAAAAAAAAGTTTTTAACCCAGCAAAACCAAAACCAAAAAGAAAAGAAAGAAATATCACGTAAAAAAAAAAAAAAAAAAAAACATTAGAGAAAAACAATAAGAAAAAAAAAGCTTTTAACCCAGCAACTCACGACGGACAAGCGCAGACGCCATCGAGGCAGTCCAAGCCCTCGACACACTGGCTCTTCTCCTCACACGCCTCCAGAGGAAGCTTGTCACTCCCTTCAACGGCAGGTGAAGAATCCCCTTCGCTCGTTACCTCCTCGCACCTGCCGATAGCACCTTCCACGTAGGTGTAGCCCCTGGTGGGTGGGGTGTTAAGGGGAGCTGGTAAGACTGGCGAGGAGGGGGGGTTAGTGGGTGAATATTTGGAGTATAGTAATGGGAGTGGGGGTATTATAGTTGTGGTTTTGATAAAGTAGTAGTAGTAGTGGTAGTAGTATTAGTATAAGTATTATTAGAAGTAGTAGTAGTAGTATTGGCAACAGCAGCAGCAGCAGCAGCAGCAGTAGCAGCAGCAGCAGCAGCAGTAGTAGTAATAGTAGTTATATTATAAATATATGTTTATCTCTTATACACACACCACACTCACATACATATTTCCACACAATTACTTTATCATTCCTCAGATCTCTTCTTCATCTCTTCCTCATTATATAACGATCTATCAACACCAGTCTGTCTATCTATCTACACATCCAACTATATATCTATCTCCTTTACAAACATCATAGTTTCGTGTAGATTTCTATATATTTCCTTACATTTTTTCTTCAAGTTTTCCTCGGCATCTCAACAATCAACTTTACATATAGTATGTCTATCTATACATCCCGTATCCTTCCTTACATTTTTACTCTTTATTTTTTCTAAAAAAATGAAGTCTATCAACAACAATGTCAATCTATCTGTCGGTATATTACCCTATTTCCTATACACACAATACCGTTTCAGATATATTCCCATATCATTATTTATTTTATCTCTTTTTTTACTTTTTTCTCAGTATCCCAGCACTCTATTAACATCACATTCATTCTATATATCTATCTGTACATCCAACTATAAATCCATATCCTTCTATACATCTATCGCTTTCATGTATCTCTACTCAAGTTCTATATAATTCCTTTTTTCTAAGTCTCTCAACACTCTATCAACATCACAGTCTATCTGTCTACATATCCAACTATATAGCTACCACATTCTATATTCCCAAATAATCGTTACACCTTTTCTTCAAAATTTCCTCAGAATCTCAACACTCTTATCAACTTCACAATGTCTATCTATCTATACATCCAATGCACACATATCAATACATCTATCTATATATCTATACTCCTATACATTTATCTCCATATACCTCACATATTTTCTTAATTTTTCCTTAGCATCTCAACATCTATCGCCTTCACAGTCGGTCTGTCTATACATCTAACAATATATCTATCATTACATCCAACTATACATCTATTCTCCATCTATGCATATATATATATCTCCATATAACTCCTTACATATTTTCTTATTCTTTTTATCACTATCCCAACAATCTATCATCTTATCTATACACCCAACAGAATATCTATCTCCTTCTATATATACATCTAAGTCTCATATATATTTCCATATAACTTTTCCTCACTATCTCAACACTATCACCTTATTTATAAACCAAACAAAATATCTATCTCCTTTCATACATTACAGTCTTATACATTTCCATATAGTTCCTTACATCTTTTTCTTAATTTTTCCTCATTATCTCAACACTCTTTCACATTATCTATACACCCAACTAAACATCTATCTCCTATACATACATCGCAGTCTCATATATATTTCCATATAATTCCTTACACATTTTCCTCCATTTTTTCTCACCATCTCAACAATTTATCACCTTATCTATACACCCATCTAAACACCTATCTCTTTCTATACATACATCAGTCTCATATAAATTTCCATATAATTCTCTACATCTTTTTTTTTTACTTATTTCCACATACTTCCTTACACCTTTTTTCTTCATTTCCCCCTCACCATCTGAACACTCCATCAAGAGCACTTACTGTATGCAAGAACAGGTGCAGTTGACACACTCGGAGGAGACGAAAGTGCATATGCCGTTGAGAAAATTGCCGCAGCAGTAACCACCCAGTCGGCTCCCTGACCAGAGGCGGTTGGGCAGTTCTGTAAAAGAGTAGTTAGGGTAGTGTTGGTTGTGGGGGGTGGGGGTGGGAGGATGGTGGAGGTGGGAAGTGGGGGTTGGTGGAGGTGGAGGTGGGGGTGGTGGTAAGGGTGGTGGGTGGTAAGAGTGGGGTGGTGGTAAGGGTGGGGGTGGGTGAGTGGTGGTTGGTAGTTGGGGTGAAAGGTGGTAGGTGGGGATGGTGGGTGGTGGGGGTGGGGATGGTGGGTGGTGGTAGGTGGGGATGGTGGGTGGTTAGTGGTGGGGGTGGGGGTGAAAGGTGGTAGGTGGTGAGAGGTGGTAGGTGGGGATGGTTGGTGGTGGGGGTGACAGGT
>NC_091591.1:8621994-8624494 GCF_042767895.1 Penaeus vannamei | reverse complement strand
GTTATTTTTATTATTATTATTATCATTATTATTATCATCATTATTATTATTGTTATTATTATTATTATTGTTATTATTATTATCATTATTATTATTATTATTATTATTATTATTATTATTATTATTATTATTATTATTATTATTATTATCATTATTATTATTATTATCATTTTCATTTTTGTTATTATCATTATCACTACTACCGCTACTACTACTATCATTACTGTTATTATCATTATCATTATCATTATTATTATCATTATTATCATTATCATTATCATTATCATTATCATCATCATCATTATGATCATTATTGTTACTGTAATCATTGTCATTACTATTATTGCTACTGGAATTATTGTCATTAATATTATTGTTATTATTATTACTATTATCCTTATTGCTTTTGTTACTACTACTATTACTATCATTATGATGATGATGATGATATCAATAATGCTAGTCATGATAATTGAATTGATAATAATCATGATATCATTGATAAAGATAATGATGGTGATGATAGTTACATTAATGATACAATGGTGATAATGCTTTCCATGATAATGATTGTGATGATGATGCTAGTGGTGATGATAATGATATTAAAACAAATAAAACTCATGTTATTAATGATACAATTACTACTGCGTCTACTTCAATAGTAATAACAATGATTATGATAACAATAATGATATCAATGATAATAATAATAATAATAACAATAGTAATAAAACTAATGGTGATTTTAATGATAATAATGATTCCAATAATAAAACGAAAATAATACTCTCCATTCTTCAGGAATTAGTAATCTTATAGAAAACTTTAGATTTTTTCATCATTAATTATTATAATTTTTGTTACTATCTTTATCACCGATTATCTTTATCAGTATTCACTATTATTATCATCATTACCATTGTCATCATCACTATCATCTTTATCATTGCTATCATCCTTAGCTTTATCCTTATTGCTTTCATGATCATTACTGTGAATAAAGTCATTATCTTTTATTTCTTTATTATTATCATTAACTTTATTATTACCTCCTAACTGAAGAGGCTTATGCGTGTCCTAATATACTTGATACGGAATCACATTAAATGATGATATAATACCTAACAGTTTTGATATAACTAGATTACATGCAAGGTCGACTGAAATAATGGCATATCTCTTTTACCTCATACCCAACGACTTACATGACTGTATCACATAGTATATCAGCTTATATTGTACAAGTGTTTGCTTATATTCCTTCTTGCAAATCTGCAGTGCTTTTCCATGATTACTTGTGTCACTTGCATGTCATTACAGTGAGTGTGTCAAGTCAACTATCACATTCTCCTGTTCCTGTGTTTCATGGACACTGTTAAGGAATTTGTGTGTGTAAAAGATGAGTCCTTGTAAGTGAAACATGGGTTGCAAAATCCGTAGAGTTTCAAACTGTATATGCCATTACGGTATGTGTGTCAAGTCAAGCATCACATTCTCTTGTTCCTCTGTTTCATGGTCACTGCTGAGGAATTCGTGTGCAAAAAGCGTCCTTTTGAGTGAAACAAGGGTTGCAAAATCCGTAGAGTTTCAAACTGTATATGCCATTACAGTATGTGTGTCAAGTCAACCATCATATTCTCCGGTTCCTGTGTTTCATGGACACTGTTAAGGTATTTGTGTGTGTAAGAGAAGAGTCTTTGTAAGTGAAACGCGGGTTGAAAAACCCGTAGAGTTTCAAACTGTACATGCCATTACAGTATGTGTGTCAGGTCAAGCATCACATTCTTCTGTTCCTGTGTTTCATGGACACTGTTAAGAAATTTGTGTGTGCAAAAGATGAGTCCTTGTAAGTGAAACACAGGTTGCAAAATCCGTAGAGTTTCAAACTGTATATGCCATTACAGTATGTGTGTCAGGTCAAGCATCACATTCTCTTGTTCCTCTGTTTCATGGTCACTGCTGAGGAATTCGTGTGCAAAAAGCGTCCTTTTAAGTGAAACATGGGTTTCAAAATCCGTAGATTTTCCCAAACTGTACATGCCATTACGGTATGTCAGGTCAAGCATCACATTCTTCTGTTCCTGTGTTTCATGGGTATTGTTGAGGAATCCGTGTGTAAAAAAATTAGTCCTTTTAAGTGAAACGCGGGTTGCAATCCGTAGAGTTTCCCAAACTGTATATGCCATTACAGTGAGTGTGTCAAGTCAAGCATCACATTCTCCGGTTCCTGTGTTTCATGGACACTGTTAAGGAATTTGTGTGTGTAATAGACGAGGCTTTTTAAGTGAAACACGGGTTGCAAAATCCGTAGAGTTTCTCAAACTGTATTATGTCTAATAGTCTTGTTCTTATTCATACTAGCAGAATATGTTTTGGGGAGGGATGTTGCGTGTCGGTCAGATTATGATCCACAAACAACCCCACACACCGACCCACAACCATCCCACAAACCACACACACACAGACCAACCCACCCACCCACATACCCACACACACG
>NC_091591.1:8615578-8618078 GCF_042767895.1 Penaeus vannamei | reverse complement strand
ATCACTCCCTCACTCTCCTCATCCCCTTCTCTTTCTCTTTGTCTCTCTCCATCTCATCCCCCTCTTCCTCTTTTTCCTCTCATTCTCTTCCTCTCTTTCACCCCATCTTCCCTCTCTTCTCCCTCTTATTTATTCTCTCTACCTCCAACTTGCTCTATCGTTTCCTTCCCCTCCCTCAGCCCCATAACATAACTCTCCTTTGCCCTTCTTGTCTCTCTCCATCTCATCCCCTCTATCTCTTTTTCCCTCTCTATTCTCCACCTCTCTTTCTAACCTGTTCCCCTCTCTCTTCTCCTCTTTTATTGTTTATTTTCCTCTCTCCCCCAGCTTCTCCTCTCGTTTCCTTCTACCCTCCCTTAGCCCCATAAGCTTAACTCTCTCTTTCTTTGTCTCTCTCCAATCTCATCCACCCCTCTCACATTTCACCCCACTTCCCTCCCCTCCCTCTTTCTTCTCTTTCTCTTCTTCCCCTCTTTATCTTTTTTTCTCTCTGCTTTCCTTCCCTTCCCTCAGCCCCATAACATAACTCTTTCTCTCTCTTTCTTTGTCTCTCTCCATCCCAACCCCTCTCTTTTCCCTCTCATCCACCCCTCTTTCACCCCTCCCCTCCCCTCTCTCTGTCTCTCTCTTCCCCTCTTTATCTTTTTTTTTTCTCTCGCTTCCTTCCCCCTCCCTCAGCCCCAGAACTAAACTTAATTCTCTCTCTTTCTCTATCTCTTTTTTCCTCTCTCTTTCTCTCTATCTCTCTCTTTTTTCCCTCTCATTTTCCATCTCTTTCTTTCTCTTCCTCTCTTTCACCCCCTCCTTCCCCTCTCTCTTCTCTACTCTCTTATCTCTTTCTCTCTCTCGCTTCCCCTTCCCCTCACTCAGCCCCATAACTTAACTCTCTTTTTTCTCTTTGTCTCTCTAGCTCCAATTCCCTTTTATCTCTCATTCCCTCTTATCCCCCCTTCTCTTTCAGCCCCGTCCTTCCCCTCTCTCTTCTCCCTCTTATCTTTCCCTCTCTCTCTCTGCTTCCTTCCCCCCTCCCTCCAGCCCCATAACTAAACTCTCTTTTTCTCTTTGTCTCTCTAGCTCATTCCCTTTTATCTCTCATTCCCTCTTATCCCCCCCCCTTCTCTTTCACCCCGTCCTTCCCCTCTCTCTTCCCCCTCTTTATCCTTTTCTCTCTCTCGCTTCCTTCCCCCTCCCTCGGCCCCATAACCCATAACTAATCTCTCTCTTTGTCTTCTCTCCATCTCAACCCCTCCTTTTCCCATCCTCATCCCCCCTCTCTTTCATCCCCTCCTTTCCCCCTCTCTTTCTCCTCTCTTATCCTTTTTCTCTCTCTCGCTTCCTCCCTGTCCCTCCCTCAGCCCCATAACTTAACCCTCTCTCTCTCTCTTTTGTCTCTCTCCATCTCAACCCTTTTATCTCTCATTTCCTCTCATCCCCCTTCTCTTTCACCCCCACGTCCTTCCCCTTCTCTTCCCCTCTCTTATCCTTTTCTCTCTCTCTCTCGCTTCCTTCCCCCCTCCTCAGCCCCATAACTTGACTCTCTCTTTCTCTTTGTTCTCTCTCCATCTCATCCACCCCTCTCTTTCACCCCATCCCACCTCCCCCTCTCTCTTCTCTCTCTCTCTCTCTTACCCCTCTTTATCCTTTTCTCTCTCTCGCTTCCTCTTCCCCCCCCTCAGCCCCAGAACTAAACTTAATTCTCTCTCTTTCTCTCTATCTCTTTTTTTCCCTCTCATTTTCCATCTCTTTCTCTTCCTCTCTTCACCCCTCCTTCCCCTCTTCTCCCTCTTTATTCTTTTCTCTCTCGCTTCCCTTCCCCTCTAGCTCATTCCCTTTTATCTCTCATTCCCTCTTATCCCCCCCCCTTCTCTTTCACCCCGTCCTTCCCCTCTCTCTTCCCCCTCTTTATCCTTTTCTCTCTCTCGCTTCCTTCCCCCTCCCTCGGCCCCATAACTTAAACTTGCGACGTAAAACCCAGCTGATTTTTCTACCCATGAATTAACTGCCACTTTTACCCCTTTTTTGTTGCTCCGGACTTGAGAACTTCAGAATTATTTCCGCTCAGGCTCCAGGGAATTGCCACCTCAGCTCTGTTTTAATGGGTTTTCATTACCCAGCCTTCTCGTCTAAACCCCCTTTTTTTAGGCATTGTGTATCATTTGTATCAACCCGTAATGTTGTTAAGGGTGTTTGTCTTTTGTGATGATTCTATTGTTTGTTATTACATATATGCTTTCATTACCCAAGCTTCTAATCTAAACCCATTTTTAGTCATTTTGTATCATTTGTATGAACCTTTAATGCTGTTAAAGGGGTTTATTTTGGTTGTTGGGGTTGTATATTAGGTAATCTATTATATTGTTTTTTATTATATATATGTTGTTTTCATTACCCAGGATTCTAGTCTAAACCCCTTTTTTAGGCCTTGTGTATCATTTGTATCAACCCTTAATATTGTTAATGGGGTTTGTCTTTGGTTGTTGTGGTTGTATATAGGTAATCT
>NC_091591.1:8600578-8603078 GCF_042767895.1 Penaeus vannamei | reverse complement strand
GATAAAAGACGAGAGAAGACGAAGAAAAAAACAGAGAGAGAGAGAGAGAGAGAGAGACAGAGAGAGAAAGAGAGAGAGAGAGGAGAGAGAGAGACAGAGAGAGAGAGGAGAGAGAGAGAGAGAGAGAGAGAGAGAGAGAGAGGGAGAGAGAGAGAGGGAGAGAGAGAGAGGGACAGAGAGGGAGGGAGAGAGAGAGAAAGAGACAGAGAGAGAGAGGAGAGAGGAGGAGAGAGGGAGAGAGAGAGAGCAGAGAGAAAGAGAAGACGAAGAAAAAAACAGAGATAGATAGATAGATAAATTTAATGATTTAAGTAAGGCCACAGCATTTGTTTTTTGAATAGTGGGCCTGCTGACATCTATTTCCAGGAAAATAAAAAAAATGAAAATCCCGATTTTTTTCTTTTTTTTTTCTTTCATTTCCCGCCGATATTGTGACGTCCGCGAAAGAAATAGCAAAAAAATAAATACAAATCAAAATTGTTATAATTCATTGTGTATGGTACCATTTCTCCCGTCTCCAACACAACACTGAAATATATTTGGCGGACATACCTTACTCTCGTGCGTCATGTCAATTGTCTGTCGTGTCCGTGGTCGTTGGTCGCTTCTGATCAGTGCTGGCGTATTTCGCAATATGCGCAGAGAACATGCACACAAGGACGTAAATACTCACATCCAAGCATCAGAACAAAAATGGCCATGGCGAGTGGTGTACAAAATCGCAAAGTACATATATATGCCAATTTATTAAATGAATATTTTTGATTCTGATTTACAAAATAATAAGTTCTGGTTGAAAGAATTCTTTGTCTGTTTTCATTCAACTCCTCGAAGGCTTGTAAGAAGACAGCATTGCACTTCCTCCAGGTGGGGCTCGAACTGAGACATTCCTTTGCTTCTGATCTTTGGAAGGGAGGAGGTACACTTGTCTTATCTTGGTGCTGGGGATTTTTTTTTTTTTTTTTGATGTAGGGAACGCTGATATGATGAAGGATTTTTGTAAGTGTTTATGGTGTAAATAAAGGGATTTCTAGGATTAGTTTGAGCGTTCGTGAACATGGGGGTTTGATTTCTATGCCGTATACATGGTAAAAAGAATAATAATGAGATAATAATGGACAGTGTAAGCGGTACCTTTATCACACAATGAAGGCAGAATGCTGTGGCATTTGCAGGCATTAGATTAGGGGTCATTTAATGTAAACGGTGCTTTGCAATACACACACACACACACACACACACACACACACACACACACACACACACATATATATATATATTGTAAAGTTTGATATTCTACTGTGTTATATGTTACGTCTATTAGGCAAACAATGCTGGTGAAATACTATAATCTTTATGAGCATTATGATATGTGTGTTGATATGTAGTCTGTACTTTGATGTCCATATAATATTTGATCATCAAGTGAAACTTAGTAATGGACATCGCGTCTCGAGAGTGTTGTGCTGTTGTGCAAGTTACGGGGAGATGCCAGCTTATGTCGGTGCTAATGTAAGTATCAAAAAGCTCATTATATAGCTGAGGCCAGTGAGCGTGCAAAGAGACAAAATATGATTTATTTCAATAAGTTTTTAGGTGTTTCATATAATTGTATGGGTTGTAAATGCACAGGATTTGTTTCTCTTCTTAACAGTCTCAAATTGATGCTTGGTATTACAAAATATGGTATCTTACCCAAATACTGTATTGCAGTGTAGTAAGGAATACAAATCATTACTGTTTTACAGTCTGTAACAGAGGTTTTAATGTAACTGCGGAAAATACACGTGACTTTATGAAATGATGGTAACCGTGAGTAACAGCTTTACAGTCTGTAAATCGGCTTTCGCACCATGGTGGTCCCTTGTCCGTGGCATGTGGCAAGTGGCAAATGACACGTGGCACGGTGATTTCAGACCAAAGCTATTAGCAGCGCATCACTGAGTTCACAAGATGGCATCATCAGAGGTTGACGATGTCATTGTTTTCCGAAGTCCCAAGTAATCTTGTGATAATTATCTATCTATCACTTAGAGAAACAACGTGGATGACTTTGGGGGGAGAGATACACTGACTCACTTACATTACAAAAAGCAATAATCAGAACTTCAACTGTCTTTGAGAAGCTAGTCAGCTGACTATTAAAGATAAAGTCCGTTTGATTTAACTAACTACCGACCACAGGGCCCTCGCGAAGCCTCTGTCGGCAAATGAAGTAAAAACCAATATTTGTCGGCAAATTTCTAGAAATTTCGGAGTCATATATCTTTTGCAGATCACTGAATACGGAAAACAAGCAACAATTAATGAGTAAACAATTATTAAGATACGACTGATTTTTAATAACCACACCCAATAACCACGCCCATTTGTCGATCACGGAGGGAAGGGCAAACTACAGAGTAATGGCACCATTGCTGTTGCCATCGAATTTTAAGGAATTTGAGATGAACAGTAAGAGTTTAGATTTATATTAGCGGCGAAAATATTACCATTTCTG
>NC_091591.1:8593078-8595578 GCF_042767895.1 Penaeus vannamei | reverse complement strand
GAGGGAGGGGGGGGGTCGGTGGATTAGTGAGATTTCGGAGATGGATAGTTGGTAGATAGATAGCATGGGGGATGGATAGATAGGAGTGATGGATAGTGGTATGTCTTGGGTAGGTGATAGATAGACAGGTTGGGAGGTGGATAGACAGGAGTAATGGATAGGTGGTATGTCTTGAATTTTCTTAAAGACTGTAATGGAAGTTTTGTTATAATTCTACATTCACGTTTTTAATCATTTGTAACAATCAGACAAGATACATTTTATTTAATTAATCTTTGACATTTCTGTACAAAATTGTATGCACGATTTTTAGATAAGAATGAAAGATTTTAAGAATTTAAGATCATTAAGTTCAATTTCCATTAAACAAATATGAATCTAAATAAAAGTAAATACTTAGTTTACAATTCTTTCACAATAATATCAACAACACTTTGTCGACATCTTTCGGTTTCTCTTGTTCAAAATGAAATAACACAAATACTAATGAAGAGAACAATTATCAGGCATATTTAAAACTATTTCAAATTCACATTAGCTTAAAACTATGAAAAATACGTATGATTTTGCTTATTAATACATACTTTTCTGCACTTCCTGAAAACAAGTATCTATTCAGTATAAAGTAAAAATTTCCTTGAAAACAAAATTTATATGCTTTATCTGCAGCGCCAAATATTTGCAATTTATTTCAAGTCAGTGAGCGAAGCAACGGCGTTGTCGGGCGTACGAAAATCCATCGGGTCTAAGTATCGTACCGCATGAAAAACTCAGCTGTTCCGACGGTTTCTTTACATGTATAAATTGTAAATGAGATTTTAATGGCCTATACCTGATACCAGGCCACATGCTACAATTCTGGGATATAACTTAATTGTCCTAAAAACAACTATTTGCTACATCTGCATAAGCTGCTTGATTGGCTTCTGCATTCTTACCATGCTATATCATTATCATTGAGGCTATTATTCAAGTAGTAAAGTTATTATTAATTTAAGTTCTTGTTTTTTTTTATTAAAACGTAATCTTAAACAGTCTTCTAAGAGTTTAAAATTAAATGTAAGTCACGTAAAGAAATTCAAACGATTATTTATCCTCCATTTATCAACGTTGCCTTTAAAGTCAATTGTATTACGTTTTATTGACACATTTGAGCCTTGAAATAAACGCTATACCCTTCTGTATAACCTTATACTATTTCCACATGCGTTTCATTATGAAATATTTTTTTGAACACTTCTCAAATGGCCAAGAATTATAAAATAGAATATAAAAAGTAATTGGCATTTTCCCTAGTCGGCAATGGGTCGCGCATGCGTGTTGACGAGCAGAATAGACAGGTTGGCACGCCTGTGTGGCCGGAGTGTAGAGTAGACTCGCAATTTGAAATTCGGCCGCAAAAAAAATCTAAAATTGCAAGAAATTGCAGATAAAGACGTTGCAGATAGATCCTTATGTATGGAAGTGTAAACAGCCTCCGTGCCGTTAAGATTTCGAGCAAATGATTTAAGAATTGTCTCGAGCCATCAAAAAAGTGCCTTTCCTCCCTTCTCTCGTTAAGTCATTTATAAATTCGAAATCATATTTATGACAGAAATATCAAACCTCTATAATATTTCAGAATATCATTGCAAAATTAAATCCTAATACTAATATTCTGAAATCATAAAAGAAAAAAAATGTATCATTCTTGAATATAAAATACCAGAATCATTACATATTTTCCACGCATAGATGCCACATAGCTACCCGCCACTGTTGCCAAATCTCCATCATAACAAATCATACCGCTCCCACGACATATCACGAATATCATAGCACATAAACGCTATACATTTAAAGCATTAACAGACGTAGATAGATAAAAAAAAAAAAAAAATCACTCAACACAGTATCTTTATCTCATAATGAGTATCTGTCCTCATTCTTAGCTTCACACGATCTCGCCTCATTTGACACTGACGAGTACAGAAAGTGTCTCATTCACATCACATTATATATCTTAACATATATTAAATATTACTATATATTACATATTACTATATCATAAATCACTTATTATATATTGGATAAGGAGTAGAATTACATTCACATATTCTAAATACACTTAGAAGATGGAATTACAATAACAAAGAGGGGACTAATTTATCTGCGATTCTGGGTGTGACCTTGGAAAAGAAAATAAATATAGATATAGATATGTAGATAGATAGATCGATAAAAAAGAAAGATAGAAAGATAAATAAAGATGAATAAATAGACATATAGACAGATAGAAAGATGAATAAATAGACATATAGACAGATAGAAAGATGAATAGATAGATAGATGCTTAGGTATATAGTTAGATAAATAGATAGAGAGAGATGAATAGATGAATAGCTAGGTAGATAGTTCGATAGATTGGCAAATATACAGATTGATAGTTAGGTAAGTAGATAGATAGATAGAATAAATAGATATATAGATAATTAAATAGATAAATAGAAAGACACACGAA
>NC_091591.1:8576196-8587578 GCF_042767895.1 Penaeus vannamei | reverse complement strand
TTCATTATTTTTTCTACCCAGAAGATACACATTAATTGTCTTCTGAACCATATTTTCATTATCCTTATAAACATAATTTTAGCTTTTTGATAAGGATAAAAAAAACAACAACAACAAAAGAGAGTGATTAGAGACGTTTCCGAGTACTTTCGAACTCGAGTTTATTCAGAAGTTATTCAATAATTCTATTCACCCAGTCTCTCCCTAGTTCATTCACCTAATCAGGCATCCAATCAGCCAATCATTTATTAATTCAGGAATAAGTTTAGTCATTCACACATACAATTAATCTTCTATTTATTCACTAATGTGTTTATTCGTTTATTCATCTACTCACGTGGTCATTCATCTCGTTACTCACTTTCTCACTCATTCATTCACCTTTTGATTCATTTACTCTTTAGTGATAACTTTTTTTGATTCCCTTACTCATGTATTTAATTTATCTACCTACTCATCAGTAAATTAAACAGTCCTTATTCACCTACCCAATTCATTCATTCACTCAGTCACCCATTCATTTATTCACCCACTCTTTTATTCATTCATTTACCCATTTTTTAATTCATTCATTCACCAACTTTTTAATTCATTGTTTCGCCCACGCTTTCATTCATTTATTCACCCACTCTTATATTCATTCATTCACCCTCTCTTTTATCCATTTATTCACTCATTATTTTATTCATTCATTCACCCACTTGATAATTCATTCATCTACTTATCCATTGGTCAATTCGTGTATTCATTCACTCATTCATTCACTTACTCACTTATCAGTTAACTAATTCATTTGCTTATTCACCCAATAAGTTATTCATTAATTAATTCACTCGATTATTTCCTCACTTATTCACCCGCTCCCTAGCTCATTCACCCATTTTTTTCATCTGTGCATTCATTCATTTACTCTTTTATTCATTTACTCCTTTATTCACCTACTCATCTCTAAATTGATTCCTTTATTTATTTATTGAGTCACTCAGTTACCAATTCATTCATCCGTTCAATTAACCACTCATTCATTCATTCATCTACTCAACCACTCATTCATTTATTCATCCACTCATTCCTTCATTCACCAACTCATTAATCCATTCATTCATTCACCCACTCATTCATTCATTCATTCACACAACCATGCATTCATTCGCCCAACCACTCATTCCTTCATCCACTCACTCACTCATTCACCCAACCACTCATTTATTCACCCAACTATTCATTCATTCATCCACTCACTCACTCATTCACCCAACTACTCAATCATTTATTCATACACTCATTCAATCAGTCACCCAGCATGTATCTATTCACCCTGCTACTCTCATTAATTCATCCACTCATTCATTCATTCACCCAACCACTCATTCATTTATTCATTCACTCACTCCCTCACTCATTCACCCAACCACTCACTCATTCACCCATTCACTCATAAAAAAATATGATTCTTAAGTCATCAATAATCCTCTTTGCTCATTTTCTTTTTTTTTTTAACCACGTAAATAATTGGGATGCCACTAACTTCAACTTCACTCCCAGCTGCTAACTTCACTCCGGCTCGTGTTGCAATTTGTTAACTTCACTTGGAATAATTGCTTCGCGAGTTTGCAGTCTGGTGTAATAAGTTTGCACGTTTTGCTTCTTGCAATTTGTATTAGTATTATTGTCTGTCCGGTGTTGTCTTTATTCTTGTTCTGAGCGTCATTGTTGTTGTGATTGTTGTTATTATCGTTAGTGTTATTATTATTATTGTTATCATTATCCTTTTAATTATTATTATTTATTATTATCATTATTGTTATTACTATTATTATTATCATCGTTATTTATATAATCAATATCAGTATTATTCTTATTCTTATTCTTATTATCCTCCTCCTCATCATCATCATTATGGTCATTAATGCCATTAGCATCATTATCATCATTATAATCATTGTTAGGTAAGCTTACAATGAAACAGGCACACAGATAGGCACAGAAACAGATAGACAGATAGACATATAGACACAGAAACAGACAAACAGACAAACAGATAGACACAGAAACAGACAGACAGACAGACAGATAGACACAGAAACAGACAGACAGATAGATAGATAAACACAGAAACAGACAGACAGATAGACACAGAAACAGACAGATAGATAGATAAACACAGAAACAGACAGACAGACAGACAGGTAGACAGAAACAGACAGATAGATAGATAGACACAGAAACAGACAAATAGATAGATAGACACAGAAACAGACAGATAGATAGACATATAGACACATAAACAGACAAACAGACAGACAGACACAAAGGCAAACAGACCAACATAAACCAAATCAAACCAGAAAACCCAACATCACAAGGCATAAACGTCAAAATAAGAAGACGCCAAAATAGCTCATAAGCAAACTTTTAGATAGATTAATGAATAGTAAATATTCTTGAGAACAAAGGAAATATTCGACATTTTTCATCACGTTTTTGCCATCATTATCTATCATTTTCTTTTCATATTTTTGTTTTTGTATCACGTCTTCATCATCATCATTTATCATTTCTTGGCCAGTTCGCCGGAATGTGAATTGTCTTAAGTCTTGCAAAATTCTGAGAAATCTGTAATCTGCAGTTTCCAGGAATCAATACAGGGATAAAGTTATGATTGTATCGCCGTTTTTCAAAGTTTAATTCCATTTATGATGTCTTATCTATTAATGTTTTTTTTTCATTTTTTTTTTCTTCATCATTATGATTATCACTATAGCTAGAATTATTATTATCATCCCTTTTATCATTATTATTATCAGCTAGATTGTAATGATAATTATTTTCATAGTTACTATCAATATTACTGTTATCATTATCATTGCTAGTATTATGATCGTTATTTTTGCTATCACTGTTTTCGTTATCATTATTATCATCATTATTAGTAGCATAACTATTGTTATCTCATTGCTGTTATCATCATATCCATCCTCATTTCGATTCATTTCTCTTTCATTTGTTCTTGGAGGGGAAAAGATACATGGATGCATATAAATACATAAAATATATCTCTCAAAGATTAAATTTGGTGATACCAGAAAATATTGGATTTTGAATATTTTAGTGGAAAAGGAAATTTACAAAGCAGCGTTTTCGTCAATGAGAAATAGAACATAATTTTTCGATTCATATCAAGTCGTCCAATGGGTCACGTCACTGACATATTGGGCACTGTTCCGTCCCTTCTGTATCTCTCTCTCTCTCTCTCTCTCTCTCTCTCTCTCTCTCTCTCTCTCTCTCTCTCTCTCTCTCTCTCTCTCTCTCTCTCTCTCTCTCTCTCTCTCTCTCCCTCTCTCCCTCCCCCTCTGTTTGTTTGTCTGTCTTTCTGTCTGCATGTGCATGCCTTTGCTTTAGTGATTTGAAGATGTAAGGATTTCTTATTAACGAAAGGATGTTAAAAATGGAGGGATGTGGCATACAACACGAAGAGATAGGATGTGGCACTGTGGCACTATTCCCTCAATGAATTTAAAAAGACGATGTACTTGGGTATGGATATTGATTTATTTTTTGGGCTCATTTTAATCGATCAGACATATCACTTTGACAGATCTGTTTTTTATAGATTTGTTGTGGTTAAGGAATGAATATGTTTATCGCTTATGCATTGTGTCTTATAAAAGTACTTGCTGATATCAAAAACCCGTACGTTGGTAAAATCACAAGTTATAAATTCATGTCTGCCGATTTTGCGACAAAATCTAAAAAAAACATTTAATGAAAGTATAAAATCATATCCACTTCTATCATAACGAGGTGAGTGGCGTCACGGCTTTCGCACACTCATGATACTCATACCCAACGCTTATATGACTATGGAAAAAATACATACACACATAAACATCAAAAGTTTTAATTAAAGCAGACACTGAAAGAAAGCCGATGAAAACAATTAAGAAACAACAGCTACAGTTCCTTGAACATTGCACGAGAAAAGACGGAATGGAAGAGCTAGCACTTACGGGCGAGATAGCAAGAAAAAGGGCAAGAGGAAGACAGAGAGTCACATTTCTCCAAAGAATTGCAGAATGGAGTGGGAGGTCAGGTCAGGAGGTCAGCGACTGAGCTTATTCAGCGCACGGAAAGCAGGAATGATTGGCATAAAATGGTCGCTGATGTCATACGATAAGGCACTACAAGAAGACATAAACCTCCTTGTGCTGTAGCTTCGTCACATCTTACGTGGGATCGCTGCTATAATCTTGTCCCGGCAATTTTTATTATATATATATATATATATATATATATATATATATATATATATATATATATATACATTATTATTTTTTATTTTTATTTTTTTATTACTACTTTTTTAATGGCCGGATTCCCTACATATGTAAATAAATAACTAAATGAATAGCCATAAACGTGATAAATCATCAGGTTATTTACTGTCGGGAGGAAAAGGCAGTACTGAAATAATTACACACTCTAACACTGATTCCCAAGTGGCGGTCCTCGGCCCAGGGAGGCCAGAAGTTAGGCATTTCAGGAAACTCCAGTCCGACGTCTATAATTATGTATGTTGCTACTAAACATACTTTGGGATTTTATTTTTATTGCTATTAAACATACTTTTGGGTTTTATTTTTATTACTAAACATACCTTCGGGT
The DNA here is from genome assembly GCF_042767895.1 of Penaeus vannamei. Classification (NCBI taxonomy): domain Eukaryota; kingdom Metazoa; phylum Arthropoda; class Malacostraca; order Decapoda; family Penaeidae; genus Penaeus; species Penaeus vannamei. Next base: position 8,582,913 of record NC_091591.1, on the reverse strand, counting down.
TTTATTTTTATTATTAAACATACTTTCGGGTTTTATTTGTATTAATAAACATACTTTGGGGTTTTATTTTTATTACTAAATATACTTTCGGTTTTTATTTTTTTACTAAACATACTTTCGGGTTTTATTTTTACTACTAAACATAATTTGGGGTTTTATTTTTATTACTAAACATACCTTCGGGTTTTATTTGTATTATTAAACATACTTTCGGGTTTTATTTTTATTACAAAACATACCTTCGGGTTTTATTTCTATTGCTAAACATGCTTTCGGGTTTTATTTTTATTAATAAACATACTTTGGGGTTTTATTTTTATTGTTACTAAACATACTTTCGGGTTTTATTTCTATTGCTAAACATACTTTCGGGTTTTATTTGTATTAATAAACATACTTTGGGGTTTTATTTTTATTACTAAATATACTTTCGGTTTTTATTTTTTTACTAAACATACTTTCGGGTTTTATTTTTACTACTAAACATAATTTGGGGTTTTATTTTTATTACTAAACATACCTTCGGGTTTTATTTGTATTATTAAACATACTTTCGGGTTTTATTTTTATTACAAAACATGCTTTCGGGTTTTATTTTTATTACAAAACATGCTTTCGGGTTTTATTTGTATTAATAAACATACTTTGGGGGTTTATTTTTATTGTTACTAAACATACTTTCAGGTTTTATTTCTCATCTTTATTTAGGATAGTGACATTTATTTAATTGCATTCTTAGTTAATTCTGGCTTTTAGATGATAAAGGGGCGGGGGGGGGAAGAATGTTCATAAGTTCATCAAATTGTCTTATTAGTTCAGATTGACGTTTTAGGCAACGAGCCAATTTGGCTTTAAAGTGGGGTCGGTTGTGAATATAATTCATCATCGGTTATTCATTTATATATTCATTTATTCATTTTTTATCGGGGAAATGTTGGCATGTTAAGTACCTCTTGCGCAGAAATCTAGAGGAGGATAATGATAATAACTGCAAAAAAAAACCAAAAAAAAACAACAACGTGAACAATAATCCTGATGATGATAATGACGATTATTATAATGACGATGATGAGGATGAGGATGAGAATGATGATGATGATGATAGTAAGGATAATAGTGATAATGATCATAATAACACTTATAATAATGATAATGATAATAATGATAATAATAATAATAATAATAATAATAATAATAATATGTATGTGTGTGTGTGTGTGTTTATGTGATTGTGTGTGTGTGTATGTATGTGTGTGTGTGTGTGTGTGTGTGTTTATGTGATTGTGTGTATGCATATGTGTGTGTGTGTGTATGTAGACGTATTGACAAATAAAGCCAAAACACTTGACAAGAAATGAGACGGAACATGAAATCTGCAGACAAACTCGATTAATGTTTCCTAGAGCAAGATACACGCTACAAGGGGACTTTGCCTCGCTCGCGCATCCGCAAATCTTGGTCTTTTCAGGTCAGATTTTTTTTATGAAAGATCTCTATCTGTTTATCATTCTGTGTGCTTAGTTTCAATTTGTCTATATGTTTATCTGTCAGGTTATATTACTTCTATCTATCTATCTACATACATACATATATATACACACGTATATATATATATATATATATATATATATATATATATATATATATATATATATATATATATATATATATATATATATATATATATATTTACACACACACACGCACATACACACACACATACATATACATATATATACACACATATATACATGTATGTATGTATATATGTATATACATACATATATATATATATATATATATATATATATATATATATATATATATATATATATATATATATATATATATATATACATACATACATACATAAAGAGAGAGAGAGAGAGAGAGAGAGAGAGAGAGAGAGAGAGAGAGAGAGAGAGAGAGAGAGAGAGAGAGAGAGAGAGAGAGAGAGAGAGAGAGAGAGAGAGAGAGAGAGAGAGAGAGAGAGAGAGAGAGAGAGAGAGAGAGAGAGAGAGAGAGAGAGAGAGAGAGAGAGAGAGAGAGAGAGAGAGAGAGAGAGAGAGAGAGAGAGAGAGTCCGTATGTGTGCGTGTGTGTGCGTGTCTGACCCTACTGACTCAGGACCACAGAAAACGAAGGGAAATCATGGAAAGACGTTTTTATCACCTGGCAATTGTCTTCTTAATCACTGCTGTTTTATGGTAATGGTGTTACTGCCATGGTTTATGGTGCCCTCGTCATTACTTTATTGCAATCAAGTTTTTTTTACCATCTGGTCTCATTTTTATTTGATTTTTTTAAAGTTAATATTTTTCAAGTTAATTTTTTGAAGCTGATATATTTATTGATTTTTTAAAAAGTTAAACCATTAATTAATTTTAAGATTCTAGACGTTTCCGAGTTAGTGTACTTTCGAGCTCGAGTTTATTCAGAAGTTATTCAATAATTCTATTCACCCAATCTTTCTCTAGTTCATTCACCTAATCAGGCATCCAATCAGCCAATCATTTATTAATTCAGGAATAAGTTTAGTCATTTACACATACAATTAATCTTCCATTTATTCACTAATGCATTTATTAGTTTATTCATCTACTCACGTGGTTATTCATCTCGTTACTCACTTCCTCACTCATTCATTCACCTTTTAATTCATTTACTCATTAGTGATAACTTTTTTTTATTCCCTTACTCATTTATTTAATTAATCCACCTACTTATCAATTAATTAAACAGTACTTCAACTACTCAATTCATTCATTCACTCACTCTTTTATTCACTTATTCACCCACTTTTTTATTCATTGATTTACCCATTTTTTATTCATTCATTCACCAACTTTTTTATTCATTGTTTCACCCACGCGTTTATTCATTTATTCACCCACTCTTTCATTCATTTATTCACCTACTCTTTTATTGATTTATTCACACTCTCTTTTGTCCATTTATTCACCCACTCTTTTATTTAGTTATTTACCAATTCTTTTATTCATTCACCCACTTGATAATTAATTAATCAATTAATCTACTTATCCATTGGTCAATTCGTGTATTAATTCACTCATTCATTCACTCACTCACTTATCAGTTAACTAATTCATATGTTTATTCACCCAATAAATTATTCATTCATTCATTCACTTATTCACCTGCTCCCTAGCTCATTCACCCATTTTTTTCATTCGTTCATTCATTCATTTACTCATTTCTTCAGCTACTCATCTCTAAATTGATTCCTTTATTTATTTATTGAGTCACTCAGTTACCAATTCATTCATTCGTTTTTTTATTCACTCGGTCATCCGTTCAATTAACCACTCATTCATTTATTCATCCACTCATTCCTTCATTCACTCGTTCATTCATTCACCAACTCATTAATCCATTCACCCACTCATTCATTTATCAACTCATTCATTCATTCACACAACCATGCATTCATTCGCCCAACCACTCATTCATTCATTCACGCATTCATTCACCCAACGACTCATTCATTCATTAACTCATTCCTTCATCCACCAACCACTCATTCATTCATTCACCCAACTTCTCATTCATTCATCCACTCACTCACTCATTCACCAACCACTCATTCATTCATTCACCAACCACTCATTCATTCATTCACCCACCACTCATTCATTCACCCAACCACTCACTCATTCACCCATTCATTCATAAAAAAAAATATGATTCTTTAGTCATCAATAATCCTCTTTGCTCATTTTTTCTTTTTTTTTTTAAACCACGTAAATAATTGGGATGCCACTAACTTCAACTTCACTCCCAGCTGCTAACTTCACTCCGGCTCGTGTTGCAATTTGTTAACTTCACTTGGAATAATTGCTTCGCGAGTTTGCAGTCTGGTGTAATAAGTTTGCACGTTTTGCTTCTTGCAATTTGTATTAGTATTATTGTCTTTCCGGTGTTGTCTTTATTTCTTGTTCTGAGCGTCGTTGTTGTTATGATTGTTGTTATTATCATTATTGTTATCATTATTTTTAATCTCATTATCATTTTATCACTACTATTTATCATTATTATTATTATTATTATTATTATTATTATTATTATTATTATCATTATCATTACCATTATCTATATCACTATTATCAGTATTATTATCATTCTTATTCTTATTATCATTATTACTATTCTCCTCCTCCTCCTCATCATCATTATGGTCATTAATGCCATTAGCATCATTATCCTCATTATGATTATTGTTAGGTAAGCTTACAATAAAACAGACAGACAAATAGACACAGAAACAGATAAATAGATAGACAAACAGAGAAACAGACAGACAGACATACACAGAAACAGACAGACAGACATACACAGAAACAGACAGACAGACAGATAAACACAGAAACAGACAGACAGATAGACACAGAAACAGACAGATATATAGATAGATAGACACAGAAACACACAGACAGACAGATAGAGACAGAAACAGACAGATAGATAGACAAACAGAGAAACAGACAGACAGATAGACACAGAAACAGACAAACAGACAGACAGATAGACACAGAAACAGACAGATAGATAGACAGATAGACACAGAAACAGAGAAACAGACAGACAGATAGACACAGAAACAGACAGACAGAGACACAAAGGCAAACAGACCAGCAGAAACCAAGCCAAATCAGACCAGAAAACCCAACATCACAAGGCATAAACGCCAAAATAAGAAGACGCCAAAATAGCTCATAAGCAAACTTTTAGATAGATTAATGAATAGTAAATATTCTTGAGAACAAAGGAAATATTCGACATTTTTCACCACGTTTTTGCCATCATTATCTATCATTTTCTTTTCATATTTTTTTTTTGTATCACATCTTCATCATCATCATTTATCATTTCTTGGCCAGTTCGCCGGAATGTGAATTGTCTTAAGTCTTGCAAAATTCTCAGAAATCTGTAATCTGCAATTTCCAGGAATCAATACAGGGATAGAGTTATGATTGTATCGCTGTTTTTCAAAGTTTAATTCCTTTTATGATGTCTTATTTATTAATGTTTTTTTTTCATTGTTTTTTTCTTCATTATCATTATGATTATCACTATAGCTATCATTATTATTATCATCCCTTTTATCATTTATCATTATCAGCTAGATTGTAATGATAATTATTTTCATAGTTACTATCAATATTACTGTTATCATTATCATTGCTAGTATTATGATCGTTATTTTTGCTATCACTGTTTTCGTTATCATTATTATTATCATTATTAGTAGCATAACTATTGTTATCTCATTGCTGTTATCATCATATCCATCCTCATTTCGATTCATTTCTCTTTCATTTGTTCTTGGAGGGGAAAAGATACATGGATGCATATGAATACATAAAATATATCTCTCAAAAACTGAATCTGGTGATACCAGAAAATATTGGATTTTGGATATTTTAGTGGAAAAGGAAATTTACAAAGCAGTTTTTTCGTCAATGAGAAATAGAACATAATTTTTCGATTCATATCAAGTCGTCCAATGGGTCACGTCACTGACATATTGGGCACTGTTCCGTCCCTTCTGTACACAAAGAAATAGGATGTGGCACACTAGACGGTACTTAATGGCACTCTTCTCTCAGTTAATTTCAAAACACAATGTACTTGGGTATGAATATTGATTTATTTTTGGGGGTCTTTTTAATCGATCAGACATATCATTTTGACAGATCTGTTTTTTATAGATTTGTTGTGGTTAAGAAATGAATATGTTTGTCGCTTATGCATTGTGTCTTATAAAAGTACTTGCTGATATAAAAAACCCGTAAGTTAATAAAATCACAAGTTATAAATTCATGTCTGCCGATTTTGCGACAAGATCTAAAAAAAAAACATTTAATGAAAGTATAAAATCATATCCACATCTATCATAACGAGGTGAGTGGCGTCACGACATCCGCACACTCATGATACTCATACCCAACGCTTATATGACTATGGAAAAAAATACATACACACATAAACCTCAAAAGTTTTAATTAAAGCAGACACTGAAAGAAAGCCGATGAAAACAATTAAGAAACAACAGCTACAGTTCCTTGAACATTGCACGAGAAAAGACGGAATGGAAGAGCAAGCACTTACGGGCAAGACAGCAGGAAAAAGGGCAAGAGGAAGACAGAGGGTCACATTTCTCCAAAGAATTGCAGAATGGAGTGGGAGGTCAGGTCAGGAGGTCAGCGACTGAGGTTATTCAGTGCACGGAAAGCAGGAATGATAAAATGGTCGCCGATGTCATACGAAAAGGCACTACAAGAAGAAGACATAAACTTTCTTGTGCTGTATCTTCGTCACATCTTACATGGCATCGCTACTATAATCTTGTCCTGGCATTTTATATACACACACACACACACACCCACACACACACACACACGCACACACACACACACACACACACACACACACACACACACACACACATATATATATATATATATATATATATATATATATATATATATATATATTTATTTATTTATTTATTTATTTATCTATTTACTTTTTATTTTTTGTTTATTTATTTTTTTTTCTTTCTTTATTTCTTTTCTTTTTTATTACTTTTTAATGGCCGGATTCCCTACCTATATAAATGAATAACTACATGAAAAACAATCAACGTGATTAATCATCAAGTTACGTACTATCAGAAAGAGAAAACTCAGTACTGAAA
>NC_091591.1:8543696-8553696 GCF_042767895.1 Penaeus vannamei | reverse complement strand
CGAGGGGAGATGGAAGGGAGGAGCTCCGACTCGAAGAACTCCATGTACAGGTTAGCCAGAACAGGGGAGAGAGGAGAGCCCATGGCAACACCGAACGTCTGTGAGTAGAAACGACCCTCAAAGGAGAAGGAATTCGACTCCACACACAGACGAATCAGCTGGATGAAGACTTCGGTGGGAAGAGGATGACGAGGATCCTCGGCAGGGAGCTTCCTCTGAAGGAAAGCGAGGACGTCATCAAGCGGGACCTTGGTGAACAGGGAGTCGACATCCAGGCTCAGCATGGACGCCGGCGGGACACCGCGGACACGAGAGATGAAGTCCTGTGAATGGCGAAGGTGCCGAGAAGGGGAGTGAGAGACTTAGCCAGCCAAGCCGGTCACCCGTCACATAGACCGCCTGATCCTTCGACCTGATCTGACCTCCCTTTGCTTCCGTTCTCCTATCCTCACCCGCCCCGTGGTTCCCGAGTGCTTCTCCTCCTTTCCCTCTTATACCGCTTCCTCTCCCTCTCACAGGGGGCACAGCCCACTCCATTAGATAAGGTAGTGGTTGATTCTGTGTCTATTTTTCGTGTTTTACCCCGCAATTTTCCTGGTACCTTCTATACCCTCCCATACTATCGGGGCCAGAATGTTGGAGGGGGGGGGGGGGGGGTCCGCGACATAATTCATACACACACACACACACACACATATATATATATATTATATATATATATATATATATATATATATATATATATATATATATATATTTATGTATATATATATATACATTTATGTATATATATATATATATATATATATATATATATATATATATATATATATACATTTATGTATATATATATATATATATATATATATATATATATATATATATACATATATATAATGTATATATACACACACACATATATATATATATATATATATATATATATATATATATATATATATACATATATATATATTATATATATATATATACATACATACATACATACATATATATATATATATATATATATATATATATATATATATATATATATATATATATATATATATATATATATGTATATATGTACACACACACACACACACACATATATGTATATATGTGTGTGTGTCCGTCCATACACATGCATATGTTCACCGGACTGTAGAGTATATTTCTTGAGCGGAGAATATTATATTTTTTTCATGCGCGGAACATATCATTTTGTCTACATTTGCGCGGACGGATGATGAAAAATGCGCGGAAGGATCAAGAGAAATTTATGCGCGGAAGATGATTTAAAAAGGGACTAATCGTGCGCGGAAAGTTACTCGAGAACTACCTTTGCACGGACAGAATTTGACCAAATAATTTTTGCACGTGCAACACGTTCCTCTCGCAGACCAAACTCTACAGCGTGGTATGTTCACATGCATAATACGCGCGTGTGTGCATGTGCGTGCCTGCGTATCTACGGAGACAGCGACCATCCCTTCCGCCCATGACAGACCAGCAGCAACACCACCATCATCATCATCATCATCACCACCACCTCCACCACCACCACCACACCACCAGCACCACCACCACCTCCTCCTCCTCCACCACCACCACCATCATCATCATCACCACCACCACCACCACCACGCCCACCACCACATCCACCACCACCACCACCACCACACCACCACCTCCTTCGCGCTCCAACTCGAGCACGAACATCTGTTTTCCCTCCTCTATCCCCGTCCCTTCCCCTCATCCCAGCCTATCCTTCCTCCACGCTTTAATATCTCTCCATTTATCTCCCTCCTCTCCCTCTCTTTCCCTCTTCCTCTCTCTCTCTCTCCCCCTTTTATTGTCCATTCTTGCAGCTCCTTCCCTCGCACGCTCCCTAGGCCCTCGTCGTTTCCCTCCATCCCCCTATCTATCAGCGCCCTCCGTCTATCTGTATCTCTCTCATCCGGACGAAACGTTTATCCCGTCTTTTCACCGCATCCGGATTCTCGTCGGTGCTCCTGCTCTCGGATGGCTTCGTGTCTTCGCTTTATTGCAGCGTTCGGCCGCTTCCTTTCAGCTCGGGCCGCTTCCTGATCTGCATTTCCTCGGTTTTTGCTTTTATCTCTTAGTTGGGGTTGGGGTGTATGTACATATATATATATATATATATATATATATATATATATATATATATATATATATATATATATATGTATATGTGTGTGTGTGTGTGTGTGTGTGTGTGTTTATAGATTTGTGTATGTATGTTTATATATATATATATATATATATATATATATATATATATATATATATATATATATATATATATATATGTATATACAAATATATGTATATATATACATATATATATATATATATATATATGTGTGTGTGTGCGTGTGTGTGTGTGTGTGTGTGTGTGTGTGTGTATGTGTGTGTGTGTGTGTGTGTGTGTGTGTGTGTGTGTGAGTGTGTGTGTGTGTGTGTGCAATGAAAAATGAAAGAGCAAAAATGGACAAGAAAAAGAGAATAAGAAACAAAGAGAGCAAAGGAAAAATGAGTGAAAGAGAGCTAGGAGATGACAGAAAGAGAGGGATAAAAAAGAGAGAAAGAAAGCGAAAGAGAGAGCAAAATATGAGAGAACGAGAAAGTGAAAAATAGAGCAAGAAAAGGAGAGAACGAGACATCAAATGCAAGAGAGAGCGAAAGAGAGAGCAAGAAAGAAAGAGAGAGAGAGGAAGAGAGTACGAGGGCGAAACAGAGAGAAAGAAAGAGGGGACGAGAATGAGCGAAATAAAGAGTAAGAAAGAGAGGAAACGAACGGGAAAGCAGGAAAGAGCGTAAGATAAAAGCAACAAAAGTGAGAGAGAGAGAGAGAGAGCAAGAGAGAACGATGTTGAAACAGAGAGCAAAAGGGAGCGAAACAGAGAGAGAGGGAACGAGAGTGAGCGAAAGAAAGAGAGAGAGAGAGCAAGAGAGAACGAAAGAGGGCGGAACAGAGATAGAGAGAGAGAGAGAGAGAGAGGGAGAGAGAGAGAGAGAGAGAGAGAGAGAGAGAGAGAGAGAGAGAGAGAGAGAGAGAGAGAGAGAGAAAGAGAGAAAACAAACAAATAAAAAAACGAGCAAAGCGAGGGAACGAGAATAAGCGAAAGAACGAGACAAAGCAAAAGTAAAGAGAACGAGAGAAAGCCAACGAGAGAGCAACACAGAGCGAAAGAGAGATCAGGAAAATAAGAGAAAACGATTTAAAGAAAGGACAAAGAGGGTTGCCGACGACTGATTTAACGGCTCGTGAATTTCTCTCATCTTGAAGTTTTAAGCAAAGAAGTTGTTTGAGGAAGTGGAGATCGCTGTTTTTTTTCTTTCTCTGTGGCTCCTTATTATCAAATTTTCTCTTTTTATCCTTTCTTTAGTTTCTTTTTCTCTGTGTCTGTCCGTCTTTCTTTCTTTCTCTCTCTCTCTCAAACACACACACACACATATGTGTGTGTGTGTGTGTATGTGTGTGTGTTTGTGTGTATGGCTATGTGTGTAAAGAGAGAGAGAGAGAGAGAGAGAGAGAGAGAGAGAGAGAGAGAGAGAGAGAGAGAGAGAGAGAGAGAGAGATAGGGAGAGAGAGAGAGAGAGAGAGAGAGAGAGAGAGAGAGAGACAGACAGACAGACAGACAGACAGAGACAGAAAGACAGACAGGAAGAGACAGAGACAGAAAGAGAGATCGATATAAAGATAGACAGACAGAAAGACAGGTAGAGAAAGAGTAAGAACCCTGAACAGACAGATAATCCCGAACAGACAGGCAGACAGACAGAGACACGTTGCCAAATGCTAAATACAGACTAAAAATAAATGACCGATTTGTTAAAATTGTACGATATCCGACCCAGTGAATATTTATATATACGGACATGCATATATAAATTGAGATAAATGTACGAATCCATATAAACCAGATAGATAGATAGATAAATGTATCTATCATATAAATAGACAGATATGTACGGGTATGCATCTACAATGAAATGAATGCATATCTATCATTTTAGACATGCATAACAATCAATTAGATAGATAGATAAATGTATATCCACCAGATGAATAGACAGATATAAACGGATATGCATATACAATGAAATGACTGCATATCCATCAGTCTAGATACACATATCAACCAGTTAGATAGATAGATAAATGTATATCTATCAGATAAGTAGATATATAAAAACGATAAGGCATTTCCATTGATATAAATGCATATCTATCTGTTTAGCTATGCTTATCAAGCAATTAGATAAATAGATAATCATATATCTATCAGATGAATAGACAGATACATACGGACATGCATTCATATTGAGATAAAGGCATATCTATCAGTCTAGCCGTGCATATCAACTAATTAGATAGATAGGTGAATATATACCCATCAGATAAATTGACATACATACAGACACACATATACACTGATATAAATACATGCTTGTCAACAAATTAGATAGATAGGTAAATATATTCCCATCAGATAAATAGACATACAAACACACACATATAAACTGATATAAATACATGCTTATCAACCAATTAGATAGACTGATAAATATCTATCTATCAGATAAATAGACATACATACAGACACGCATATATACTGATATAAATACATGCTTATCAACCAGTTAGACAGATAGGTAAATATATAGCCATCAGATAAACAGACATACATAGACATATAAACTGAAATAAATACATGCTTATCAACCAATTAGATAGATTGATAAATATCTATCTATCAGATGAATAGATAGATACAAGCACGCATATACACAAAAATAAATACACATCTATCAGTCTATCCATGCCTATCAACCAGATAGACATAGATATAAACCTATCAGTAAATAAAGATATAAAATCCTATAAAATAAATAAAGATATAAAATCCTATAAAAATAAATAAAGATATAGAATCCTATAAAATAAATAAAGATATAAAATCCTATAAAATAAAAATATAAAATCCTATAAAATAAATAAAGATATACAATTCTATAAAATAGATAAAGATATAAAATCCTATAAAATAAAAATAGATATAAAATCCTATAAAATAAATAAAGATATAGAATCCTATAAAATAAATAAAGATATAAAATCCTATAAAATAAATAAAGATATAAAATCCTTTAAAATAAATAAAGATATAAAATCCTATAAGATAAATAAAGATATAAAATCCTATAAAATAAATAGATATAAAATCCTATAAAATAAATAAAGATATAAAATCCTATAGAATAAATAAAGATATAAAATCCTATAAAATAAATAAAATAAAATCCTATAAAATAAAAGAAGATATAAAATCCTATAAAATAAATAAAGTTATAAAATCCTATAAAATAAATAAAGATATAAAATCCTATAAAATAAATAAAGTTATAAAATCTTATAAAATAAATAAAGATATAAAATCCTATAAAATAGATAAAGATATAAAATCCTACAAAATAAATAAAGATATAAAATCCTATAAAAATAGATATAAAATCCTATAAATAAATAAAGATATACAATCCTATAAAATAAATACAGATATGAAATCCTATAAAATAAACAAAGATATAAAATCCTATAAAATAAAAATAGATATAAAATCCTTTAAAATAAATAAAGATATACAATCCTATAAAATAAATAAAGATATAAAATCCTATAAAATAAAAAAAATATAAAATCCTATAAAATAAATAAAGATATAAAATCCTATAAAAAATAAAATCCTATAAAATAAAAATAGATATAAAATCCTCAAAAATAGATAAAAATATAAAATCCTATAAAATGAATAAAGATAGAAAATCCTATATAATAAATAAAGATATAAAATCCTATAAGATAAATAATGATACGAAATCCTATAAAATAAATAAAGATAGAAAATCTTCAAAAATAGATAAAAATATAAAATCCTATAGAATAAATAAAGATATAAAATCCTATGAAATAAATAAAGATATAAAATCCTATAAAATAAATAAAGATACAAAATCCTATAAAATAAATAAAGATATAAAATCCTATAAAATAAATAAAGATATAAAATCCTATAAAATAAATAAAGATATAAAATCCTATAAAATAAATAAAAATTAATTTAAACCTATAAAATAAATAAACCCATAAGATAAATAAAGATTAATTTAAACCTATAAAATAAATAAAGATTAATTTAAACCTATAAAATAAATAAACCTATAAGATAAATAAAGATTCATTTAAACCTATAAAACAAATAAAGATGAATTTAAACCTATAAAATAAATAAACCTTACCATCGTCTTTATTTCCTCAAGTATATGATTTTCTTGAGAAGGACAAGCTATCCCCGGGTGACAACGAGCCTAAATGAACGAATGATTCTGCAACGCGTGCAACGTTTCGGACGCGCCATTGTGCAAATGAAGGGCGGCGGAGAACGGAAATCAAAAGAAAATTGATTGAGATGATATTGATGGGCGGTTTCTGTCTTGCGATTTTGTTGTTGTTGCTGTTTTTTTCTTTTTTCTTGTTTGCTTTTTTTAAAATCTCTATTTTAGTGTTTTCTTTGTACTTTTGTTGTTATTGGTATTCTCTCTTATTTCCTGTTTGTTATATTTTATTCTTTTTTATCTCTTTTTCGTATTTTTTTTCTCTCTCTGAATCTCTTCTCCGTACTATTGCTATTTTCTATTATTCCTTGTTTGCTTCTTTCTCTCTCATTTTTTTCGTATTTCAATTGTTATTGCTTATTCTCTATTATTTTTTGTTTTCTTGTTTTTTCTTTCTCTCTTAATCTCACTTCTTCTTTTTCTTGTACAATTTCTTCTTCTCCTATTTATTCCTTTTATTCTTCCTTTCATATTCTCGTTTCTTCTCTTTCTTATACATTTTTCCTTTTTTTTATTCTCTCTCGTTTCTTCTTTTTCTTGTACAATTTCTTCATCTTCCCTTTATTCCTTTTATTCTCCCTTCCATACTCTCGTTTCTTCTCTTTCTTATACATTTTTTTCCTTCTTTTTATTCTCTCTCGTTTCTTCTTTCCTTCCTTTCATAATCTCTTTTCTTCCTTTTCTTGTACAATTTCTTCTTCTCCTCTTTATTCCTTTTATTCTTCCTTCCATACTCTCGTTTCCTCTTTCTTTTATACAGTTTAGTCTTCTCCCTTTTTTTCCCTTCATTATCTCATTTCTTCCTTTTCTTGTACAATTTCTTCTTCTCCTATCTATTTCTTTTATTCTTCCTTTTATATTCTCGTTCCTTCTTTTTCTTATACAATTTATTCTTCTCCCTTTTCTTCCCTTCATTATCTCGTTTCTTCCTTTTCTTGTACAATTTCTTCTTCTCCTATCTATTTCCTTTATTCTTCATTTTATATTCTCGTTCCTTCTTTTTCTTATACAATTTATTCTTCTCCTTTTTCTTCCCTTCATTATCTCGTTTCTTCCTTTTCTTGTACAATTTCTTCTTTTCCTCTTCATTCCTTTAATTATTCCTTCCATAGTTTCATTTCTTCTTTTTTTTTTGTACATTTTTTTCTTCTTTTTATTCCTTTCATAATCTCGTTTCTTCCTTTTCTTGTACAATTTCTTCTTCTCCTATTTATTCCTTTTATGATGCCTTCCATACTATCGTTTCTTCTTTTTCTTGTACGTTTTTTCTCCTTTTTATTATTTCATTCTTCTTTTCCTTGTACAATTTCTCCTTTTCATTCTTCCTTTCGTTCAATCGTCTCTTCTTTTTCTTATACAATTTCTTCTTCTCCTCTTTATTGCTTTTATTCTTCCTTCCATACTCTCGTTTCTTCCTTTTCTTATACAATTTCTTCTTCTCCTATTTATTCATTTTATTCTTCCTTTTATACTCTCGTTCCTTCTTTTTCTTATACAATTTCTTCTTCTCCTTTTTCTTCCTTTCATTATCTCTTTTCTTCATTTTCTTGTACAATTTTTTGTTCTTCTCTTCATTCCTTTTATTATTCCTTCCATACTCTCATTTCTTCTTTTTTTGTAATTTTTTTTCTTCTTTTTATTCCTTTCATAATCTCGTTTCTTCCTTTTCTTGTACAATTTCTTCTTCTCCTCTCCATTCCTTTTATTATTCCTTCCTTAATCTCGTTTCTTCTTTTTCTTGTACATTTTTCTTCTTCTTTTTCTTCCTTTCATAATCTCGTTTCTTCCTTTTCTTGTATAATTTCTTCTTCATTCCTTTTATTATTCCTTCCATACTCTTATTTCTTCTTTTTTTGTACATTTTTCTTCTTTTTATTCCTTTCATAATCTCGTTTCTTCCCTTTCTTATACAATTTCTTCATCTCCTATTTATTCCTTTTATTCTTCCTTCCATACTCTCGTTTCTTCTTCTTTTTGTACATTTTTTCTTCTTTTTCTTCCTTTCATAATCTCGTTTCTTCCTTTTCTTGTACAATTTCTTCTTCTCCTCTTTATTCCTTTTATTATTCCTTTCATACTCCTTTTCTTCTTTTTTTGTACATTTTTCTTCTTTTTCTTCCTTTCATAATCTCGTTTCTTCCTTTTCTTGTACAATTTCTTCTTCTTTATCCTCTCATGTGAACAGACACGTAAGTAACCTAATATACATTATCATCTGATGGTAATTAGCACAGTAGGCGGATAGCTTAGATTACAGCATCAGTGTCATTTGGGCATCACTAATTACCACTCTCAGAACATCAGCCAATTATTTACTAGTTAATTTAATTCTATGATTCCGGTTGATGCAAAATCCGATCTCACTGAAATCGTACAGATTTATGCTAATCTCTTAACTGGAATCGCAGAGAGAGAGATTTGTGCCAGTCCCTTTAAGTCCATAAATCGGGTATATACAGAAATCCCATATCAATAGAATATCAGTTATGATTCATTAGTTTATATCACTCTATAACGTCGATGGATCCAAAAACCGCCATTTTACTGTAGTCATTTAAGGGGGAGACTTGCGTGTTATGTAAATTAGGTTAATGGAGTTTAGTTTTCTAATTTATTCGTCTAAGTTTGGACCATTGTTAAGGGAGAACTGTATTCATTGCAGCAAATGTAAAAGAAAAAAAGTATGAAAGAATCGATATCATCACAAAACACAAACTGTGTTTTATCGGCTTCGAATTATTATATTTTCGTCCGAAATACAAAATCGAAACAGTATTAACGAAGGTATAATCGAACCTGGTAGAAAACATCTCTTTTGTTGTGAAAATTTTCATTCTCATATATTTTTTTCTACATTGTTACGGAACTCATTCAGAAAGCGTTATAGAGGTGCTTGTGTAAAGCGCGAATGGTTATTGGATTTACTGGATTGTTTATAGTACTTATATAGGCCTATATAGTCTCTAGTTATAAAATTAACCTCCTTTTTGCTAAATGTTGTCATAACCATTACCGTTATTATCGTTACTATCTCAATAATTTAGTAGGGGTAGTAATAGTAGTAGTAGAAATAGTAACAGTGGCAATAGTAGGAACAGCAGAAGTATTAGAGCAGTAGTAATGATAGTAAATGATAGTAAGAGCGCAAGTATTAGTATAGTGTCAGTAATTTATACAAGCAGTAGTATCATTATCATTACGACTGTACTAAAGATATTTTCATGGCTCAGCGTTCTACATATCATATATTTACTTTATTATATATACACATACATTCTATGTGTGTATACATTCACACTCGAAATTCAAATCGTTTTCCGTCTCGAACACCTAAATGATGCGACCACTGTTGCTTTGGTTCGAGGGATTCGGAGCTTCATTTACAAGACGCCCATAACTATACGCAGGGGTTTGCAAATGCGTCTATTTCCTTTTGTTCATTTATTTTATTTTCTAATATAAGATCAGACAATCGAAGAACAGCGCATTATCAGTGGCGAAAGGAAGACAAAGTCTACGACACGATAAGCTTCTTTGAAATACAAGTGATTCGAAATTCCAAGAGAATGCAAGC
>NC_091591.1:8513696-8523696 GCF_042767895.1 Penaeus vannamei | reverse complement strand
CCCTCTCTTCCTCCTTTCATTGTTCTTTATTCCTTCCTTACCCTCTCTTTATTTCCTTCATCAGTCTTTACTTCCTCGACTATTCTTTACTTTCTCTTTCCCTCCTTTCTTCTTTCACGCCCCCCCCCTTCATTCATTCTTTAATCTTCCTCCTTTTTTTATTCCTTACTTCTCTTCTTTCTTTCATTTCCTCCTATCTCTCTCTATCTTCCTTTATCCCTTCCGCTCCTTCTTTCATTCCTTCGTTCTTCTTCACCTCATTTTCTTATTTTTCGTCCTCTTCTCTTCCCTCCTTCACTACGTCCTCTTACCTCTCTCCTTCATTTTTCCATCCTCTTCCCTTCCTCCTTTATTCTTTCATCCTTCGTTTTTCTATCCCCTCCTCTCTCTACTTTATTCCTCCCCTCCCTCTTTCATTCCTTCAGCCATCTTTGATTTCCTTCCTCCATTTCCTCCTTCGTTCCCTCCCTCCTTTCCTCCCCCTCTCTCCCTCCCTTTCCCTCTCTCTCCTTCGTTCCCTCCTTCCAACACCCCTTCTTTCCTTCCCTCCCTCTTCCTCCATCCCCCCCATCCCTCCTTTTCCTTCATTTTCTTCCTCCATTCCCTCCTTTCAACGCCCTTTCTCCCCTTCCCCCCGCTCTCTCTCTCTTTCTCCTTCCCTCCCTCCTCCATCTCCTTCCCTCTCTCCCTTCCCTCCTTCCTTCATTTCCTTCTTCCATTCCCTCCTTCCAACACCCTTTCTTTCCTTCCCTCTCGCTCCCTCCTTCCTTTCCTCCCCCCTCCTTCTCCTCCTCCTCTTTCTCCTTCCTTCTCTCCATCCTCCCCTCCTTCTTCCTTCCTCCTTCTCCTTCCTTCTCCCTCCCTTCCTCCTTCCCTCCTTCTCCTTCCCTCCTTTTCCCTCCCTCCCTCCCTCTCCTCACCCTCCCTCCTTCTCCTCCTCCCTCCCTCCTTCATCCTCTCCTCACCTTCTCCTCCCTCCTTCCCTCTCTCCCTCACCCTCTCCCTCACCCTTCCTCCTTCCTTCTCCCTCACTCTCACCCTCACCTTCTCCCTCACCCTCTCCCTCACCCGTACCTCAGGCCTGCACTTTTATGCCTCGAGACAGTTTTACGTCGCGACCAACCATTTTTCTCCACCGTCTCCGAATCTGTGAACATTGATAGTAAAAATTGTCAGACTCGTTTTTTTTATGGCTCGTAAATATGTGCCGTGTGGTGGCTACCTATAAGGGTTTAGGGGGGTAGGGGGGTATGGGGTATGGGGGTAGGGGGGAAGGGGGAAAGGGAAGGGGAAGGGTGATGGATGAGAGGAATTGGGGGAGGGGGAAGGAAGGGGGAGGAAGAGAGGTGATAGGATGGGTGGGGAAGAGGGGAGGGAGGGAAGGAAGGGGGAAGGGGGGGATGGAAGAGAGGTATAGGGGGAGGAGATGGGGAAGGGGAAGGGTGATGGATGAGAGGAGTAGAGGGGGGGAAAGGGGAAGGATGGGAAGGGGGGGATAAGGGAGGAGGAGGAAGGAGGAGGAGCAGAAGGATGGGTGGGAAGATGGGAGAAGGAGGGAAGGAAGAAGAGTTAGGAAGTAGAAGGGAGGAATAGGGAAGAGGGAGGAGGAAGGGGTTTCAGGGTGGGAAGGGGGAAGGGGAAGAGGAGGAAAGGGGGGGGTGAGGAGATGGGAGAGACGAGATAGGGTGGGCGGGCAGAGAGAGAAGATGAGAAAATAAGGGAGAGGATGGGAGGAGAGATAGAGGAAGGTGTAGGGAGATGGGGGAGGGGAGGAAGGGGGAGGGGAGGAGGGAGGGAGGAAGTAGGGGCGTGACGGGACATAACAAAGTCGTCACACGCCGTCACGCTCGCCTGCCTGCTCGCTCGTGGCGGTGAAGATGCTGTATGTGGGAAAAGAACATTAAACATTATTTTTTCCTTGGCGTTTCTTTATAACGTACTATTCATATTTTCTTCTTTTTCTTTCTTTTTTATTTGATGTGTGTACTGTTCTTTCTTTCCTTTTCTTTCTGTTTTTTTTATTCAGATAATTACTAGGTTTTTAATAATCCTAGATTTCGTTATAAATTTTGAAATAAAAATTAGACGTACATTTGTGCTTCTCATCAAAAATACTTTAATTGAAAGTTAAACTGATATATAGTCAAGTTTATTATATTTGTGCTTGTTTCTCTCTCTCTCTCTCTCTCTCTCTCTCTCTCTCTCTCTCTCTCTCTCTCTCTCTCTCACTCTCTGGCTGTCTATGTGTGTTTGTGCTTGCTTGTGCATATGCTTTTAGGTGGGTATATATATATATATATATATATATATATATATATATATATATATATATATATATATATATATATATACATGTATGTTCCTATGTCAAGAATTATATACTTTGTACATTAGTTCTGCTCCAAAATCTGTCCCAATCTGTACATCAATACTTTACTACATGTCAACTACAGGGTACTTTGAAGTGGTTTAACTACTTTCCAGGTCAACCGTTTAAACTCCACGGACCCGGCACTCCACATTTCAGTTACTCCGTTCTTTCTGGGCATGGCAAAAATACTTCTGTTGTCTGTTAATTGGACATCACACTTTCCACTTTCTTAATTATCACAGCTGATAACACGCGGACACAGTGTTGATAAGGAGTAATATCAACCACAAAACTGAATCTGATAACCAGAATTCATTTAGACTAATCTCTGATATGATAATAAATAATTGATGATACCACTCTATTCTTAATCATAATAGCCGACAGGAAGAGGATATAGTGTCTAAAACGAAAAATAATGATAATAATGATAATGAGTATGATAATGATAATGATACAAAATAGCAATATTAATGATAATGATATATATGCCTACATACATACTTACATATTTATCTATATACACACACACACACACACGTATATATATATATATATATATATATATATATATATATATATATATATATATATATATATATATATACATATATATATATATATATATATATATATGTATATATATATATATATATATATATATATATATATATATATATATATATATATATATATATATATATATATATATATGCAAAACATAGAGAAAAAGTGAGAGAGAGAGAGAGAGATGAATAAAGAAAGCCGAAAGCAGAGAGAAGATAACATCTCACCAACTGCCGAGTAGAATCGCAGTTCCACGAGCGATATCTGTGGCAAGAAAGGGGCCAATTTCAACAAAGGAAGGATAAGGGAAATGGAAAGAGAACAGAAGACTAGGAAGAAAGAAAGAGACGTTATCATAAGAGCCGAGGAATCGTTTCGGAATAGGAGGCCGAATTTCCTTAAAAAGAAAGAAAGAAAGAAAGAAAGAAAAACGATATTGTGAATGAGATAGATAGAAAGATAGAGACAGACAGATAGATAGATAGATAGGGACACAGAAAGTGAGAAAGTGTGTGAGAAAGAGAGAGAGAAATAGAGTATGTGTGTCTGAAAAAGAGAGGGAGAAAGAGAGGGAGAAAGAGAGACAGACAAAGTAAGTGGAAGAGCTAGATAGATAGATAGACAGATAAACGGATAGATAATTAAATAGATTGATAGAGAAACAGAGAGAAACAGACAGACACAGACAAAAACAGAGAAAGAGAGAGGAAAAAAAGGGGGAAGGAATAATAGCAAAAATGATGATAATGTTGATAATAATAATGATATTTCTGTTATTTTTTTATTATCACTATCCTTATCATCGCTCTTAGTATCAACACCCATCACTATCATCTTCATTATTATCCTTATTATAATCACCAACAAATTATCAACGTTAGCAGTTTAATCATTCCTATTGTTATAATCATAAGCATAATTGCAACCACCACGCTCATAATCACAACCACAAACAACATAAATATCACAAACAAGCGCCACTGAAGGTATCATTTCACCGCAAACGAATTTTTAAGTAAACACAAACATTTTAAGAGAACAAACAGAGGCGAAATAGGCCTATCGTCTAATTTGGAAGAAGGCTACGTAGTGGATCTTTCAAAGAAAACAATCAATTTCCAATTTCAAACACTTTATTCCTTTAATTACAGTCCTCGAACTAATCGAAGGTAGTTTGGGGACTAGGAAAATAGCCTTTAATAGCATTTGGTAGTATTGTCTTATGGAAGATAGTCTTGTGAAAGTTGCCTCATGATATAGGCTTTTTGAAAGGTAGCCTTATAAGATACCCTCGCAATAGAGTCTTTTCAGAAATAGACAGAAAAATAGCCTCATGATATGGCTTTCTGAAAAAATAGCCTTAGGAAAAAAAGCCTTATAAAAAGAACCTCCTGATATAGCCTTTTGAGTAAAAATAGCCTCATAATGTAACCTTATGATATAGCCTTTTGAAAATAGCCTTATAAAAGATAAAGTTTTTTATCTTTCTATTTTTTTGCAATAACACCCTACATGAATAGCCTTGCAAAACAGATCTATAACAGATAATGGAATGATTAGATAATGTCATTAAAAAAAGATACTGAAAATTTAAAGAAGAAGAAACGAAGACTTGCAAAAAAACTTTACGATCCTCCGATGCCAGAAAAGTTATAATTTGCCGAGCGAAATGGCTTAGAAATAACTAGTATAACAGTCTTTGTCATCGTCTTCATTAGTGTAATTGGCTAAAGAAGACTGAGGGAAGTTTTTTTTTTCGTTAATTCCATGAATCATCAACTGTGTCAGGTACAATTATTATCAACTTTTTACAAAGGGAGGGAGAACGAAAGGAAAGGGAGAAAGAATGATAACGAGGAAGAGAGAAAGAGAGGGACGGAAGGAGACAGACAGAGAGAGAGAGAGAGAGAGAGAGAGAGAGAGAGAGAGAGAGAGACACAGAGAGAGGGAGAGAGAGAGAGAGAGAGAGAGAGAGAGAGAGAGAGAGAGAGACAGACAGACAGACAGACAGACAGACAGACAGACAGACAGACAGATAGATAGATAGATAGATAGAGAGAAACACACACATACATAGAAAGAGAATGAGGGAGACAGAGACAGACTGAAGAGAAGGGAAGAGAGAGATAAGGAAAGAAAGATAGATAAATAGATAGATCGACCGATAGATAGATAGATAGATAGATAGAGAGAGAGAGAGAGAGAGAGAGAGAAAGAGAGAGAGAGAGAGAGAAAGAGAGAGAGAAGAAAAGAGAAAAAACTAAAAGAGAAAGAAAAAGACACAGAGAAAGAAAGAGAAAGAAAAGACACAAATATATCAGATAGCTAAAAACAGAAAGAACAGGTAACGAAGCGACACAACCCGCCAAGAACGAAACATTATGAAATACGAATTTGAAGGACAAACAACACCTCGACAGAACCAGATTAGAAAGTCGCATCTCGTTATCAGATATCAGAATCATATCATTATCATTATCAGAACCGAACCGGTACAAGATTTATCAAAGGGAAAACAGGTGAACCGAGAGGAACTAAACTAAACTAAAAAAAAATAATAATAATAATTAAAAAAAACAAAAAAAAAAAAAATAAAAGAAAAAAAAATCTGTTGTAAAATCAGGTACGAAAGATGTAGGACTTTGAAAAGAAAAATTAAGTTAAAGAGATTGGTATTTGAAAGAAAAAAAAAAGTCCCAAAAGAGATTTGAGTTAAAAGAAAAAAATAAAACAGGATCGAAGGAGGCAGGGATTCACTACTGTTTTTTTTTTATTATTATATATTACTATAATAACAATAATAATAGCAATAACAATAACAACGGTGATAATGATGGTAGTAACAAGGTTAATGATGATGATAACAGTGATAGTTATGAGGAGGAAGAAAATGCTAAAAACAATAATGATAAATATAATATCTATAATAACAATAACAACAACAAAAACAACTATGGTAATAATGATAACAATAACAATGATAATGATTATCATGATAGCAATGATGATAATGATAATGATGAAAATGATATTAAATATGATGATAAAAATCATAGTGATAACAACAATAATATTGATGTTAATAATAGCAATAATAAGAACAACAACAATGATAATAATGATATTTAAAGTAATTATAACAAATTCTTTCTCTCTCTCTGTGTGTGTGTGTCTCTCTCTCTCTCTCTCTCTCTCTCTCTCTCTCCATCAAGCCCCTCTCGCTTTCTATTTCTCTCTCTCTTCGCCTCTTCTTCTCTCTCTCTCTCCCTCTCTCTCTCTCTCTCTCTCTCTCTCTCTCTCTCTCTCTCTCTCTCTCTCTCTCTTCTTCTCTTTCTTTTTCTCTCTCTCTCTCTCTCTCTTCTCTTTCTCTCTCTCTCTCTCTCTCTCTCTCTCTCTCTCTCTCTCTCTCTCTCTCTCTCTCTCTCTCTCTCTCTCTCTCTCTCTCTCTCTCTTCTCTTCTCTCTCTCTCTCTCTCTCTCTCTCTCTCTCTCTCTCTCTCTCTCTCTCTCTCTCTCTCCTCGTCTTCTCTCTCTCTCTCTCTCTCGTCTGAAATCTCTCCCTCTCTCAGCTGTCACCCAGCCAAGATTTCCGAAGACTTTGCATCGCGTTTCGCATCTCAGAGGCCAAGGGAACCGGCGCGGGGTCCCTTGTCGGTGTGAAAAAAAAAGATGAGAGGATACCGTCGAGGGCACTAGTAGGAGATGGAACATTCAGTGGGAACGAGGCACCCCTCACGAGCTGTCGGGTCCGGTTTGTTGACGGAAGGAGAACAAGGGAGGAGCGAGGAGAGGAGAGGAAGAAGAAGGATGGGAGGGAGAGAAAGGGTGGAAAAGAATAAGAGAAGAGGAGGAGAAATAAGAAGGTTCAAAAAAGGAAGGGGGTTTCGAAGAGAGAGGTGAAGAATGAGGAGGAGAAACGGGAAGAACGCGAGAGAGGAAAACGAGGATAAGAAAGAAGAAGAGGAGGTGTTGGTCTTTGAAACGGGGTTCTCAAGGAGGTCTTCAGCGGCCGGGATCTCTCAGGAGCTTCAAAGACGAGCTTCTGCACTTCGCCTCCGCACACACGCTACAACTACAACAAATACAACAAGAAAACAAGAAAACGAAAGAAACACGCAAATACACGTTATCTTTCTTTCTCTCCCTCTTTCTCTGTCTCTGTCTGTCTCTCTCTCTCTCTCCCTACCCAACACACTATCGCTTTCTCTTTTTACTATTTTTGTACGTTTTCGTTTCTTTTCTTTTGCTTTCTCCATCTCTCTCTCTCGTTCATTCCTTCTCTTTCTATCTTATTCTCTCCCTCTCTCTCTCTCTCTCTCTCTCTCTCTCTCTCTCTCTCTCTCTCTCTCTCTCTCTCTCTCTCTCTCTCCTCTCCTTCTCTCTCTCTCGCTCTCTCCCACTCTCTCTCTCTCTCTCTCTCTCTCTCTCTCTCTATGTCTTTCTATCTATCTCTCTCCTCTCCTTCTCTCTCTCTCTCTCTCTCTCTCTCTCTCTCTCTCTCTCTCTCTCTCTCTCTCTCTCTCTCTCTCTCTCTCTCTCTCTCTCCCTCCCTCTCCCCCTCTCCCTCTCTCCCTCTCTCCCTCTCTCCCTCTCTCCCTCTCCTTCTCTCTCTCTCTCCCTACCCAACACACTATCGAGACAGGAAGTTTTCTGAAAGACACCGCTCCCCTTTCTTAATCTCATCCGCCCTCTCTCCTTTTCTGTTGCTTCACATCTTAACCCTTTCCCCTAAGGCAATAAATCAGACTTGATCACATCCCGCCATTTAACACCTTCACTGGATGTGAACGATTCCTCGAAATTGCATGGAGTCTTTTATTTATAAACATTAAGCTTTTTTGAGATGATGCTACTGTGTTCAAATTGGGGTTTTGTGTTTGTAAATTAGAAAAATATAGAGATATTGATTTGATAAGAAAAAAGAGAGATTTTTTGTGTTTTAGACGAGATTTTTTTTTTCAAAAAGGCAAAAGTAAAAAGGAATATTTGTCAACAAAATATATAGAAAAGAGGAATGCGCCACAAAAGAAAGTCCAGGATGAAAATCTCGAAAAAGAAATAACACATAAATTATCAATCAAAAAAAGAAAAGAAAAAAAGTGAAAGAAAATGTTTCATAAAGACAATTCAAAACTATATTATGTCTGCGGATTCCATTACCTTTCAAAAAAAAAAAAAAAAAAAAAAAAAAATCTGTTACTTGCAGAAATACTAGAGGTAGAGAGCAGAGTATATTATTAACAATTTCTCAAATACAGAACAAGGAGAAATGAGAATATCAAAACGTATATTAATGAAGTGAAATCCTTGATACGAAAGATAAGACATGGAAATATAATGTGGTATGATATGCCGTAAGACTGTAATATACTATAGTGTGATATATAAGAATATATGGATTAACATTATGAATTACACAGACATAGAACATAATATGGTTGATATAATGCTATATAAATAATTTGCGTTATCTAAATATCATATTGTGTTTATACTTTAATGTGATATATAAGAGTATGTGGATTAACATTATGAATTACAATATAACTTGATACAATGTGATAAACAATTGTAAAATATCATATTGTAATATACTTTAATGTGATATATAAGAGTATGTGGATTAACATCATGAATTACAATATGACATGATACAATGTGATAAATAATTGAAAAATATTATATTGTAATATACTTTCATGTGATATATAAGAGTATATGGATTAATATCATGGATTGCAATATTTGATACAATTTAATAAATAATTGCAAATTATTATTATACAATATGATCGATTATATGATCATACGATATAACACAACTTAACGTTATACAAAGATACGAACCGATAATAAGAGAAACGAGAAGCAAATGACGATATATAAACAAGGATGAATATGTGATAGAAAAGGGAAGGAGAATAGAATAAAGCGAGAGGAAGAAGCGAGAGATAAGAGAATGAGAGATAAGAGAACGAGAGATACAGAGAAACGAGGAGATAAGAGATAGCGAGAAATGCTATAAATGGGGAAGGTTGGGGGAGTGGGTAGGCCAGCTTGTATTCAGGCCAGTCGGGGGGTGTAGGGGTAGATGGGTGAACATGATGACGTCACCCAAACCTGCCACCGGATGTTGTTAATTACCTCGGAGGCGACTAATTGTTCCCAGCCTGAGGTCATGACGACTTGATAACGACCTTGGATCCGCCTTTCACCCCCCCCCTCTTTTCCCCTCTTCTTCTCCTTCTCTCTCTCTTTTCTTTCTTTCTTTCGTTCCATCTCTCGTGCGCTTTCCTCTCCTATTCATTTTCATTTATTTTTATTCTTATTCCTCTGGTTTCATCTTATTCTCTCTCCTCGTTTCCTTCCCTTCTTCTCCTCATCGTCTCTTTCCCTTCTCCTTCTTCCCTTTCCCTTGTTTTTCCCTTTGTTCTCTTTTTCCCCTCTCCCTTCTCTTTCTCTTCTTCATCCTCTGTTCTATTCTTCTCTTTCTCTCCCTATTCTCTACTCTCCTTCCCTTCCCTTTTCCTCCCATCCATTGTATCCCGTTTCAGTTTTCTGTCCCTTTCCTTCTCCTATCTTTCGTTTCTCCCCTTTTATCTCCATCCCTCTCTTCCCTCTCCGTTTCGTCTCCTAACGTTCTTACCACTTTCTTCTTCTCACTTATATTCACTCTCCCTTTAAAATCTTTGTTTTTTTCTTCTTGCTATTAGTCTCCTCTTTCCATTATTTCTTTCCTTTCTACCTTCCCCTCTCTTTCCCTTCCTTTCTCCTTCTTTCCTTTCTTTCCCTTCCCCTCTATCCATTATTCCATTTCCTTTTCTCCGCACAATCATCTGTCTCCCCTCCTTTTCATTCCTTTTCCCTTCTCTCCCTCTCCTCTCACCCCTTTTCCCTCTCTCCCCTCTCTCTCCTCCCTCATCCTTCCCCTTACCCTTTTTCCTCTCTCCTTCTATCACTTACCCTCTCTCCCTTCCCCATCCTCTGTACCCTCTATTCCTTTTGCCCTCTCCTCCTCTTCCTCCTCTCTCATCCTCCCCTCTCTATTCTCTCGCCTCCCCAT
>NC_091591.1:8474714-8477214 GCF_042767895.1 Penaeus vannamei | reverse complement strand
TTTTCTCTCATCTGCTCAGTTCATCTCTCTATTTATTTTTTATTGTTTTTCTTCATTCTTATTAGCTTTTATGTCTTTCTTTTCTTTTATTCATATAACTTTATCTTCTTATTTCCCTTTCTGTTTATCACTCTTTCTTTCCTCTTTTTTCACTATACCTTTACCTTATTTCTTATTTCTCTTTATTTTTGTCTCATTTTTCTCTATATTATTACCATATTTCTTATTTTTCTTTATTTTCACCAATTTCTTTTATTTTCCTATTTCTCTGTGTCATTACCATATTTCATATTTTCCCCATATTTTTTTCTTTTTTCATATCATCACCTTTCTTAATTCTCAATTTTTTATTTTCTTATTTATCTTTATCATTACCATATTTCATATTTCATTCTTAATTTTCTCCTTAACTCGTTTCTCTATCTCATTACCATATTTCTTATTCCCCTTTATTCCCATCCCATTTTCTTTTTCTTTTTTATCTTTTATTTAAATTTTTATATGCGAAAAACATTCCTAAAAGAACATTATTTTTTAGTGATACAATCCATTTTTTTTTCTCTCTGTCACAGATATGGATATAGACAGAGACTCGGGCATAGAAAGACAACAGATATACAGCCAGTTTGTTAAAATTGTGCCAGGCCCGACCCAATGAATTATCATGAGTACAGATGTAGAAATAAAGGCATATCTGTCTAAATATATGATAGATATATATTCAACCATGTATTTACCGGGTTGATATGCATGTCTAGACATAAATATGCATTTATTTCTTTATTTATGCATGTCAAGTATACGAATATTCTTTGGGTCGGGCCTCGCACAATTCTAACAAACCGGCCGATAGACTTTCAGACTCAGAAACAGATATAGACATAGACATAGACACAGAAACAGACACATACTCAGATACAGACTTAGAATCAAACTCAGACACAGAAACAGATACAGACACATAGACTCAGACACAGATACAGACTTAGAATCAAACTCAGACACAGACAGAAACAGATACAGACACGTAGACTCAGACATAGACACATACTCAGACACAGACACAGAGAGACACAGAATCAAACTCAGAAACAGATACAGACACATAGGCTCAGACACACAATCTCACACTCAAGCTCAGACACAAAAACTGCAGCGAGGCAAAAAAAAATCATCCCTTTTGGTCGCTCCAAATGATCTCTTTAGATGTATGTAAAATACAATGATTTTTCTCTGGATTATTCGATGCCAACTTTCCTTTTCCATCTACGTTTTATTTCTCTCTCTATTTCCTATCTCTTTATCGCTATTAGGTCCGGCCAAGATTCCAGGTTATGTAACAAGTAGATTTAATTAGCTGCTGTAATTACGAGGGAAAAAATCCTTTTAAATTACGGATTGACACTTTAGAGCTACGGTTTGGGAAAATTAATAATTAAAGGAACTAAAAAGAAGGAAAGAAATTAAGAAATTGATTATCATATACTCCTTAATTTACGACATACTGCAAGTTTAGTTAGCAAAACTACTGTTCACCTAAATATAGAAGGAACTTTGTCGTTTTTTCTTCTTCTCTCTCTCTCTCTCTCTCTCTCTTTGTATATCTGCATATCAAAATTTCTCTAGAACATAAAAAAATGAGAATAAAGGCAATACGAAGCTCAAAACTTCAAAAGGTTCTTAAGAAAATATAACTTAAAGATTAGCTTATGATATAGGATAATTTACTATACTGCGTCTCATCTCAGGAAAGGAATAACTGGCAACTCACCCAGGCTTCAGGAATACTCCGATTCGCCCTCTCTCTCTCTCTCTCTCTCTCTCTCTCTCTCTCTCTCTCTCTCTCTCTCTCTCTCTGTCCCTCTCTCTCTTTCGCTCTCTCTCTCTATTAAGCTAATCATCTGACACCAGATATCAGTTTACATATTGGTATTTTTAAAACTCTCATATCTTTCTTTTCACCACCTCGTCATTAGGGTGAGTTGCCAGTGTTTCCTTTCTTGAAATTAGGAGGATTAGAAGGAGTATATTTCGATTTCTTTATAGAAATAAGTTTATAATGCTTTGCTTACATTCGTGAAAAAAACTTATAAATAAGATTATTATTAGCATGCATTCCGTGTTCACGAATGAAAAATAGAGTAAAAAATAAACCTACATGCAAGAAGTTTATAAACACATCTTCATCACGTATACGAATAGAATGTTTACGATCTAAGACAAATGTTGCCAAAATAAAATGCGCATGACGCCGTTTGCATACCAGGACAGAGGACTTCATAAAACAGTGAAATTAGAAAGATGGATAACCAGAAAAATATAAACATACAGTAAGATATAAACAATTATCACGAACAACACACCGTGGCAGAAACGACACTCAGAAATTATATGATAGACAGGGAATATAAGATAAACAATAACAAAGTGAAAGATAAGCAATGAGGAAGTGAAAGATGAACAGAAAAGAAAAGAAAAGCAATAAGAGAGTGATAACAAG
>NC_091591.1:8452214-8457214 GCF_042767895.1 Penaeus vannamei | reverse complement strand
CCCTATTTTCTTTTTTTTTCTTGTTTCCCCATCTCCTTCCTCCTATCTCTCCTCTTCATCTCAATTTCATTCTTCCATTATTCCTCTCTCACGCTTTATTTTCTCTCTCCTCCCTCCCTCTTCCTTGTCCTTCTTTTCCTTTCTCCGTCTCTCCTCCTCTAGCCTTTCTCTTCTTTCTCTCTCCCTCTTCCTTATTTTTCTCTTCTTCCTATCTCTCTGCCTTGCCCTTGTTCTTCTCCCCTCCTCCCTCCCTCTTTCACTTATCTTTCCCTTTCCTCCTCCTCCTCTCTCCCCTCATTCTCTTCCTCATTCTTCTCTTCTTCCCTCTCTCCTCCTCCTTCTCCTTCTCCCCTCCCCCTCTCCCACTTCCATATCCTTTCTCTTCTTCCTCTTTAATCCTTCTCCCCTCCTCCCTCCCTCTCTCCAAGCATCCTCCCCTACTCCCTCCTTCCTTCTTTCTCATTATTCTCTTTTACCTCCCTCTCTCCCGTCTTTATCCTTGTCCTTCACCTCTCTTTCCTTCCCCATTATCAGAGCATCCCCCTCACACCCCTCCCCCACCCACACCCCCTCCCCCTGCCTCTTCCCAAGCCGTTAATCCCAAACGTAACCCTGTTTTATGCCTACCTATATTACCTGATTTACCTTCTTTTATATCCGGGTTCTGTTCTGGCCGAGGACACACTCACCATCTTCCTTTCTCTATTTTTTTCTTTGTTTGTTTTTCTCCTTCTTCTTCGTCTTTGTTTGTATCTTGATTTTGTCCTCTATTTCTTTCTTTCTTCTTCTTTGTCTTCGTCGTTTTATAACTCCTATTCATATTCCTCCGTCTACTACTTTGTCTATTAATTCTCTCTCTCTCCTTTGTCTTCGTTGTCTTCTTGTTCCTCCTCCTCCTGCTCCTCTTTCTCTCATCCTCATTCTCTCTCTCTCTCTCTCTCTCTTCTCTCTCTCTCTCTCTCTCTCTCTCTCTCTCTCTCTCTCTCTCTCTCTCTCTCTCTCTCTCTCTCTCTCTCTCTCTCTCTCTCTCTCTCTCTCTCTCTCTCTCTCTGTAAATGTATTTCTAATCTCCATTTTCCATTTTGTTATTTTCTTTTTTCGTAATTTCATGTTCTTTCTTTATATTTTTCAATTCCTTCGACATTCCATATGTAATTATTAATTTACACTGTCTCCATGGTTTGTTTCTATTTTTTCGCTTCCTTGTGATATAGTTAATCTCTTTCGTATTTAATCTTTCTCTTTTTATTCTTTATTTCTGTTTATGAGAAAAGGAAAGTAAGAATGAATGACAGAAAGAAGAAAAAAGGAGATAGATAGATAGATAGATAGATAGATAGATAGATAGATAGAGAGAGAGGGGGGGATATAGACAGAGACAGACTGACAGACAGGCAGACAGACAAACAGAAACAGGTAGAACGAGAAAGAAGACCCTTACACACATACAAACAACAAACACCAAAAATGTCAAAAATATTAAAAACAGACAACCCACCCCACCAAAACAAACATCCAAACATCAAAAAAACAAAACAAAAAACAAACATACAGGTAAATGAGCATGAATGACAAATCTCTAAGGGCCATATTCCCGCCGTAATGCGTAGAAAAATGGGCCTTAAGACCTTCCTAATGGGTAACTAGATCTTCTGAATGGGAAGGAGAAAGAGGGTGGCAGTTCAAGAGGTCTTTAAGGGGGCGTTAAGGGGGCGAAAGAGGCTCGGAGATGCGATGGAGAAAAGGGGTTTAAATTGGCGTGATTGCGGGTTATTATTTGTTGTTTTTGTTGTTTTTGCTGTTGTTATTGTTTTGTTTTGCTGTTGTTTTTTTGTTTTTGTCTTCTATTTGTTTCTTTCCTTTTTCTTCTTCTCCTTCGTTGTCTTCGTCGTTTTTTCTTCTTGTTCATATTCCTCCGTCTACTACTTTGTCTATTTATTCTCTCTCTCTCTGTTTTTGTTGTTCTTCTTATTGGTATTTTTGTTGTTGTTTTTGCTGTTGTTTTTGTGATGGATATTTTTTTTGTGTGATGAAGTATGCACTTTTGGGTAATAGATACTTTTTTGAGTAATGATTATCTTTATCATATTTTTTTCATTATCATTGTTATCATTATTATTTTTATTATCATTGTCATTATTATTATCATCATTATTATTATTGTTACTATTATCATAATTATCATTATTACTATTATTATCATTATTATCATTATCATTATTATCATAATTATCATTGATATCATTATCATTAGTTTCCATTATTTTTGTTATCAATGACATTGTTATTGTTGTTGTTGGTGATGTGATGAATCAAAAAAGATGGTAATAGATGACAAACTTTTTTCGAAAACTGAATACCAAACTTTTTTTGGGTCGTGAAGAACAAACTTTTTCGAGTAATGAAAAACGCATTTTGAAGCAAATATTTTTTTTTAGTAATAGATAACGAATTTTTGAGCAAATCATGATTTTTTTTTTTTTTTAGAACCACATAACTCGATCCTTTTGTTCTTTTTTTTTCCTTTGCCTTTTTCTCCTGTTTTTATTTTCATTTTACTCCTTCGTTTTTTTTCTTTCTTTTCTTTCCTTTTTATAACCACATTACGCTACTTTTTCCCCCTTTTTCTCTTGTTTTTTATTTTCATTTTACTCTTTCGTTTTTTATTTTTTTTATTTATTTATTTTTTTTATATTTTTTTTTAGAACCACATGCTTCGCTTTTTGAAGAATGAATAAAGTGCAAGAGAGTTTAATGGGAGCGACGGAGGGGGTGGAGGGGGGAGGGGGGAGGGGGGGGAGGTGGGTCAATGGATAAACTCTTGTCGATTGATAAATGGTTGAAGGATGGTGCTGGGGTGGGGACGGGGGTAGGGGGTAGGGAGGTAGGGAGGTAGGGGTGGTACTGGGCGAGAATGGAGAGGGAGGGAGGGAAAGGGGAGATAAGGGGTGGGTGGGGAAGGAGGGAATGAGGAAGGGGGGAGGTTAGGGGTGGGTGGGGAAGGAGGGAAGGAGGGAGGGGGAGGTTAGGGGTGGGTGGGGAAGGAGGGAAGGAGGGAGGGGGGAGGTTAGGGGTGGGTGGGGAAGGAGGGAAGAAGGGAGGGGGGGAGGTTAGACGAGAATGGGGAGGGAGAAGGGAGGGAGGTCGAGATAGTTGAAGGAGGAGAGAAGTGGGGGAAAATTAAGGTGGATGAGGAAGGAGGGAGGGATGGGGTGGGGATGAGATTGGGTGTGGATGGAGAGAGGGCAGGAGGGAGGGGGGAATTGAACGTGGGCGGGAAGGAAGTGGGAGGGAAGGGAAGAAAGTTGAGCGTGGGTGGGAGGGATGGAGGGGGGGGGAGGCGTGTGGGTGAGGGGGGAGGTAGGGGGGTGGGGGAGGAGGAGGTTATGAAGTGAATGCTAGGGAAGATTTTAGGAAGGGTAAGATGGATGGAGGAATGGAGGGAGGGAGGAGAATTGGAGAACGAGAGAGCGAGAGATAGATAGATAGATAGATAGAGGAGTGGGGGGAGTGAGAGAGGGAGAGAGAGAGAGAGAGAGAGAGAGAGAGAGAGAGAGAGAGAGAGAGAGAGAGCGAGAGAGAGAGAGAGAGAGAGAGAGAGAGAGAGAGAGAGCGAAAACGAGAGCGAGAGCGAGAGAGAGACCTAGACCGAGACAGACCGACAGTCAGACAAACAGACAGACAGACAGCCAATCAAGCAGACAGACAGACTGGCAGAGCGCGAGAGATGCAGCAAAAACACACGTGGGGGGAATATATCCGATCTCGCAGCTTTTAATAAGACTCAACAGCGCTACAGAATTTCCGCTCGCCATTTCGCTTCAACAATAGACGATCCCTTTTCCATGTAGATTTCTGTTCGTGGACCTCGCGATCACAGGCGCACACGGGGAGACAAAGAGGGGGAGGGCATATGTTGAAATAAGGTCTTTTCATGACTGTATTTGTGACTGTATTTTGCATGTGCGTTTGTGAGTGTATTTTGCATGTGCGTTTGTGACTGTATTTTGCATGTGCCGTTCTATAATATCATCGTGTCTTATTTTTTTTTTTTTTTTTATAGCACTTGTGTATTTGCTGTATCTACTCATCCACCTGCCTTTCTCTCTCTCTCTCTCTATATATATATATATCTCAATCTCTCTCTCTCTCTCTCTCTCTCTCTCTCTCTCTCTCTCTCTCTCTCTCTATCTCTCTCTCTCTCTCTCTCTCTCTCTCTCTCTCTCTCTCTCTCTCTCTCTCTCTCTCTCTCTCTCTCTCTCTCTCTCTCTCTCTCTCTCAGTATTTATTTATATAACAGATACATACACCCATGCACACATGATACACAGAAACACACATACACACCAATACACACATACATATACATATATACATATATCTATAGGTAGATAGATAGATATGTGTATATATAGATACAGATATAGATATAGATACATGTCCGTATTCTAAGAGATCAGTGCTTTCATCGAGACACGGAAATGGTGCGTGAAATTGTAGGTGTTTCGTCGGAATAGATATTGGTGAGAAGGCTTTGTGCTTCTCCCTCTATTTATCAGTCTATCTGTTCTACTGTTTATTGGTTTATTTCTATCTAGCTGTCTATCTATTCACCGACAATCAGTTAATCAGTGCTTCTCCCTCTATTTATCAGACTATCTATTCTACTGTTTATTGGTTTATTTCTATCTAGATGTCTATCTATTCACCGACAATCAGTTAATCAGTGCTTCTCCCTCTATTTATCAGTCTATCTATTCTACTGTTTATTGGTTTATTTCTATTTGGCTATCTGTCTATTCACCAGCAATCAATTAATCAGTTTATTTATCTATTAGTACATCTATCTGTGAGAAGACTTCGTGCTTCTCATTCTATCCATCAGACTATCTATTCTACTGTTAATTGGTTTATTTCTATTTAGCTGTCTATCTATTCACCAACAATCAGTTAATCAGTGCTTCTCCCTCTATTTATCAGACTATCTATTCTACTGTTTA
>NC_091591.1:8444714-8447214 GCF_042767895.1 Penaeus vannamei | reverse complement strand
ATCTTTCATCCTCTTTGCATCTCTTTCCCTCTGTCTTTCCCCTCTTCCTCTTCCATTTTCTTCCCCTCGCAGTATTTTTCCCTTTCCTCTGTATCTCTTCTCCCCCATTTCTCTCTTCTTTCTTCCCATCCCCCCTTCCCTCCCTCTCCTTCTTAACAATCTTTCTCCCCTTTTTTTCCTCGTCCTTACTTCCCCTCCTTTTTTCCATCTCAGCACCTCTTCCCTCTCTATTCTTCCTTTCCCCCCTTTCCTTCCTCCCCTACTTCCCCCCTCCTCCCCTCTTCCTTCCCCCTCCTCCCCCTTTCCTCCCTCTCAAGCTCCCCTCCTCCTCCTCCCTTCGCTCTCTCCCTCCTCCTCCCACCTCCCTTCCCTCCCTCCCTCCACCCTCCCACCTCCCTCCCCCTACCCTCTTTCCTCCCTCCCCCTCCCACCTCCCTTCCCTTCCTCCCTCCCCTCCCACCTCCCTCCCCCTACCCTCTTTCCTCCCTCCCCCTCCCACCTCCCTCCCCCTCCCACCTCCCTCCCCCTACCCTCTTCCCTCCTTCCCCACCCTTCCAACTCTCCTTCTCCCTCCTCCCCCCTTCCCTTCTATTCCTTATCCCTTTCCCCAATTTGTTCCTTTAGTCATGCAGAAGCTGTCATGAGCATGCAATCCCCGGTTAGTGATTGGGTGCTTGCATTGAGAGGCTCGCTTCCTCCTAAGTTTTTTTTTTTCTCTCTCTATCTATCTATCTCTCTGTCTTTCTCTCGCTATCTGTGTCTGCTTGCCTGTCTGTCTCTCTCTATCTCACTTTCTCTCTCTCTTTCTCTTCCTCTGTCTCTGTCTCTCTCTCTCTCTCTCTCTCCCTCTCTCTCTCTCTCTCTCTCTCTCTATCTCACTTTCTCTCTCTCTTTCTCTTCCTCTGTCTCTGTCTCTCTCTCTCTCTCTCTCTCCCTCTCTATCTCCTATTATTTATTATCATATTGATCGTGTTTGTTCTCCTTGTTATTATCGCCGATATTGTTATTACTAAGGTTATCATTACCATTATTATTATTATCATTATTTTTGTTTCCAATTTGAGATTTTTATCATTATAATCATTGTTATTATCATTATCATTATCCACATCATTATTATTATCAACGTAATTGCCGTTATCATTATCATCATCGTTGTTATAAATTGTTATTTTTATCATCAACATTATCATCACCATCACTGTTATCATTACATATTATCATCACCATCAGTATCATTATTATCATCATTATCATAATTATTGCTATCATTGTTATCATCATCATCATCATTATCATCATTATCATAATTATTACTATCATCGTTATTATCATCATTATTATTGTTTTTGTTATTATCATTATTATTATCCTTATTATCATAGCGGACGACAAAGCATACGTCCATAAGTACCTTTTGATACAAACATTCATACCGCATACATCCAAATGCATGAATTTATTGACCACACACAGGCACACACACACACACACACACACACACACACACACACACACACACACACACACACACACACACACACACACACACACACACACACACACACACACACACACACACACACACACACTCACACACTCACGTTTGTGCATACAACACCACCTCACATTCTTCTATCCAAGATTATTAACATGCACAAACACACACGCACATGCACACACACACGCAAACACACACACACACACACACAAACACATACAAACACACACACACATACAAACACACAAACACACTGACAACAAAATACACACGCACGCACTCCCTCCACCCACCTTCTCATCCACCCACCTACCCACTCACCCACCCATCTACCCCCTCACTCACTCACCCACCCTCCTACCCACTCACTCACTCGCTTCACCCACCCACCTATCCCCTCACTCACTCACCCACCCCCTCATCCACCCACCTACCCCCTCACTCACTCACCTCACCCACCCCCTCACTCACCCACCCACACACACATTAATTTCACAACCGTATCAACGCCCACTACAACATTTAATGGAGTTGTTGAACGGGATTGTAAGTAAATGGATTGCAAACAGTTAAGTGTAATTCATGAATATCTCACTTGAAGTTTAGGGAGATGTATATATATATATATATAGTGTTAGGTCATTCAAATACGGTTAGGTTACGCTGTGCTCAAGGGAGGGTTAGATAGATAGATGGGTAGATAGATAGGTGAAAAGAGAGAGGGGAGTAGAGGTGGGAGGAGGAAGAGAGGGAATGGAGTGGGATGAGAGAGGGAGAGAGAGGGAGAGAGAGAGAGAGGGGGGGGAGAGAGACAGAGAGAGGGAGAGAGACAGAGAGGTAGAGAGAGAGAGAGAGAGAGAGAGAGAGAGAGAGAGAGAGAGAGAGAGAGAGAGAGAGAGGAGAGAGAGAGAGAGAGAGAGAGAGAGAGAGATAAAGAACATAAGAGAGCGAGAGCTGGGGATGCATACATTGAAAGAGGTAAAAAAAGAATGACAGAAA
>NC_091591.1:8409714-8412214 GCF_042767895.1 Penaeus vannamei | reverse complement strand
GACTTGCTTGGAATTGGAACCTAAGCGGTGTCTCCGGAATGCGTTTGGTGATTCGGGAATGCTCTTATCGATCAAACTAAAGAATTCCAAGAGTGTTGTACTGCCCTCCCTCCTCCCACGCCCCCCTCCCCTCACCCCCTTCCCCTCCTTGGCCCCCTCCCCTCTCCCTCCTCCGAGAAAAAAAGAAGAAAAAAGAAGAAAAAAGAATCAAATCATTTATTCATGCGTCTAAGTTCGAAGCTATGAAGTCCCCGACAGCAGACTCTTTGTTGTCGTACAAGTTGGTGATGTGTTTTCATATGATTTCGCTGAATATGATTTAGATTTGCGTAAATTTTCGACTGGAGGAGTTTTCTTTCTCTTTTTGTCTGCCTAATTGTTTCTTTCTCTCCTTTTTTCTTCTTTCGCATATCTATCTATCTCTTTGTTTGCAGTTATCTATTCAACTTTATTTCCATCTTTTTCTTTTCTTTTCCCTTGAGAGAGAGAGAGAGAGAGAGAGAGAGAGAAGAGAGAGAGAGAGAGAGAGAGAGAGAGAGAGAGAGAGAGAGAGAAGAGAGAGAGAGAGAGAGAGAGAGAGAGAGAGAGAGAGAGAGAGAAGGGGAAGCATACAGACAAACAGACAGAGATAGAGACAGTCAGACAGAGACAAACAGAAGGACAAAAAGACAAAAACAGAGAGAAAAACAGCAAGAAAGTGTGAAAGACAAACACGCACACACACACACACACACACACACACACACACACACACACACACACACACACACACACACACACACACACACACTTAGCAAAATCATTTAGATCAAAAAGATTCCTTTATCCCTTAGTTTAAACGCACACAATAAAATTCCCCGATAATGTGGTTATATATTCGCCTTGTACACAGATCGTGTTTACATCAAATATTTGTTTATATGCAAGTAGTTTGTCAAGTTTTTGCATAAAGTTGGAGGATGAAGACAGTGAATCGCAGAGAAAGGAATGGGAGAGGAGAATGAGATGTGATGTTTGAGGAAGTGAGGAGAAAGAGATGTGATGTATGAGGAAGTGAGGAGAAAGAGATGTGATGTATGAGGAAGTGAGGGGGAGATGTGATGTATGAGGAAGTGAGGAGAAAGAGATGTGATGTATGAGGAAGTGAGGAGAAAGAGATGTGATGTATGAGGAAGTGAGGAGAAAGAGATGTGATGTATGAGGAAGTAAGAAAAATGAAGAGAAAGAAGCCTCATGCATGAGGGAGTGAGGAGAAAGAGATGATGCGATGTATGAGGAAGTAAGGAAAATGAAGAGAAAGTTATGTTATGCATGGGGGTGTGAGGAGAAAGAGATGTGATGTATGAGGAAGTGAGGTTTATGGGGAGAAAAAAGGAGATGCGATATATGAGGAAGTGAGGAAAATGAATAGAAAGATATGCGAAATTTGACATATGACGAAAATGAGGAGATATGATGTTTGAATAAGTAAAGAAAATGAGATATGACATATGAGGAAGTGATGAGAAAGGAGGAGGGAAATAAACAATAAGGCTGCGTTTACACCAAATGAGGCAAGGCGAGGCAAATCAAGAGAGCTCCAGCTTGAAAAATGAAGTATTCCCTCAATGTATCACGAAATGACATAGAGATTACTGTAGGCTTCGAGTTTCTTGTTACTGTCTGGCCTGAGTTTTAATGATGGGAATTTATCGCATCATGGATCATCATCACTTGCATTATAATTGAAATCGTTTCTATGGTCAATGAAGTCATGAAGTATGGCAATACTTTTCATACATTTTTCACTTCTCATCCTAAAGAAATATTGATTTTTTTTCAGTGAATTCATGAAGTGCGCCAATACTTTTCATGGAATTTTCACTTCTCATCCCAAAGAAATATTGA
Source organism: Penaeus vannamei (assembly GCF_042767895.1). Taxonomy (NCBI): domain Eukaryota; kingdom Metazoa; phylum Arthropoda; class Malacostraca; order Decapoda; family Penaeidae; genus Penaeus; species Penaeus vannamei. Next base: position 8,410,327 of record NC_091591.1, on the reverse strand, counting down.
TTTTTTTCAGTGAATTCATGAAGTGCGCCAATACTTTTCATGGAATTTTCCCTTCTCATCCCAAAGAAATATTGATTTTTTTCTATTAGTTCATGAAGTACGCCAATACTTTTCTTTAAAATTTCACTTGTCATCCCAAAGAAATATTGATTTTTTCAATGAATTTTTGAAGTAAGCCAATACTTTTCATAGATTTTTCACTTCTCCTCCCAAAGAAATATCGATTTTTTCAGTGAATTCATGAAGTCCGCCAACACTTTTCTTAAAATTTTCACTTCTCCTCCCAAAGAAATATATTTTTTTTTCAATGAATTCTTGAAGTACGCCAATACTTTTCATATATTTTTCACTTCTCATCCTAAAGAAATGTTGATTTTTTTTCTATTAGTTCATGAAGTACGCCAATACTTTTCATATATTTTTCCCTTCTCATCCCAAAGAAATATTGATTTTTTCTATTAGTTCATGAAGTACGCCCATACTTTTCTTAAAATTTTCATTTGTCATCCTAAAGAAATATTGACGTTTTCAATGAATTCTTGAAGTACGCCAATACTTTTCATAGAATTTTCACTTCTCATCCTAAAGAAATAATGAATTTTTCAATGAATTC
>NC_091591.1:8344358-8346858 GCF_042767895.1 Penaeus vannamei | reverse complement strand
TAAGTACAGTTAATAATAACATACGTTTGCGTTGATATTAATATTATTTTGTCACATGACTTTCGAAAAATAGAAAACGCGGTCTTCTTTCAAACCAAACAATATTTCTGCACATTAAAGGATTCCTTGTTTACTCAAGTGTCTCTAATTAATGATAAGAAGCAAGACGTTCTGCGTATGAATTCTTAGTACTAATTAATCAAACTACATTTTTTTTCTATTATATAAAGTTTCTTTTATATAACTTGGTGATTATCATAATTATCGTTGGTATTGCCATGGTTAACAATCTTTGCAACTGTTAACATTCTTTGTAGTTATCAGCATTCTTTTGCAAACACTAATATTCTTTGCTAAAATCAATTGTAAGAAGCGTCAACATTCTTTGCTAAAATCAATTCTTTGTAAGCGACAGCATTCTTTGGAACTATATTTTTTGCAATTATCCACATTCTTTGCAACTATCTACATTTTTTGCAATAATTCACATTCTATTTAATAATCAACGTTCATTGCAACGATCAACATTATTTGCAACAATCATTATATTCATAAATATTCTTTGCAATCATCATTCTTTATATTTTGCAAATACTCTATAATTATCAACATTTTTTGCAACCATCAATATTCTTTAAGCTCATCAACATTCTCTGCACTTATTTACGTTCTTTGCAATCTCCATCAAAATCCCCCCCCCCCCCCCCCAGCACCATCGCTGTATATCTCAACATCCTTTCCTCTCCTCCTGTCTCCATTTCTCCGTCGTCTGGCAACAGGAAGAATCATTTCGACGCGTATTCTATGGCTGCCGCATTCGGTCTCTGCACGAAACCAGGTTACTGGGCTTGCTCAGAATTTCTTATCAGGAACATGACGGGAAAACGTGATCGGCGCTTCGAGGGCCGTACGACGCTCGCCTCTCCAACGGGTGTTCCCGGTTGGCGTCCGCTGTCGCTCGGGACGGCCCGTAAAATACATGCGGGGCACTTTTATGGTTATATACCTGCTGCGTGTCTGAACGCGTGCACACACACACACACACACACACACACACACACACACACACACACACACACACACACACACACACACACACACACACACACACACACACTGGCAAACACACACAGGAAAATCAATTAATGTATTAAAGGGAACAACCAAGGCATAAATAAATATGGAAGCTAACTTTCCAGAAACGCATACATATTATTACCAATTACATTAAACCGTACAAGAGGAAAACGCTTTGTATTAACACGTTCTGTAGAAGGACGTATCCTGTGCGTCGCCCCGCCCACCCTTCTAACGTCGCCCCGCCCACCCTTCTAACGTCGCCCCGCCCACCCGTCTAACGTCGCCCCGCCCACCCCTCTAACGTCGCCCCGCCCACCCCTCTAACGTCGCCCCGCCCACCCCTCTAGCATTTAAGTTTATGACTGGCTGATGTTGCGATCTGCGTGCTCTGACTGTTTTACTCCTTGAAAAGATGAAGAAAAAACTTTGGTAGAAATATATATATAGGCTTGTATCCCCATAAACAACAGAAAAACATAAATATGTAGATACACGCATGCCATGTGTGTGTGTGTGTGTGTGTGTGCAAACAGCTGATCAGAATACATACAAACAACACACACGCACACACACATATGTGTGTGTGTGTGTGTGTGTGTATATATGTATATATATATATATATATATATATATATATATATATAGATATAGATAAAAAGATATAAATATATATGTATGTATCTATATATATATATATATATATATATATATATATGTATATATATATGTATATATATATATATATATATATATATATATATATATGTGTGTGTGTGTGTGTGTGTGTGTGTGTGTGTGTGTGTGTGTATGTATGTATGTATGTAAACGAATATATATATATATATATATATATATATATATATATATATATATATATATATATATATATGTATGTATGTAAACGAATATATATATATATATATATATATATATATATGTATGTATGTAAACGAATATATATATATATATATATATATATATATATATATATATATATATATATATATATATATATATATATATGTATGTATGTATGTAAACGAATATGTATATATATATATATATATATATATATATATATATATATATATATATATATATAAATGAATATATACATAAATACATGTGTGTGTGTATATATGTGTATATATGTATATCAACATACATAATCATATATATATATAATATATATATATATATATATATATATATATATATATATATATATATATATATATATATATATATATATATATATATATGACTATATATATATATACATATATATACACACACATAAATATACACATATATATGTGTGTGTGTGTATACATATACATTTTTATATAACTATCTGGGATGCATTTTAATGAATGCAGAACTACCCTCATCATAAATCACAGGTGCCTGTTTCTCATTT
>NC_091591.1:8306858-8321858 GCF_042767895.1 Penaeus vannamei | reverse complement strand
TTTATTGCTGGCTGTGATGGGGAAGAAGGAAGGTCAAATGACCCTTCTATTGCTGGCTATGATGGGGAAGAAGGAAATGTCAAATGACCCTTTTATTGCTGGCTATGTTGGGGAAGAAGGAAGGTCAAATGACCCTTCTATTGCTGGCTGTGACGGGGAAGAAGGAAGGTCAAATGACCCTTCTATTGCTGGCTGTGACGGGGAAGAAGGAAGGTCAAATGACCCTTCTATTGCTGGCTGTGATGCGGGGCTGGCTGTGGCCGAGGCGCGTCGTCGGATGCCGAGGACGACGAGCCCGACGACGATGAATGAGACGGCGACTGCGACGACCGCTGTCAGTGCCATCGACGTCTTTTGCTCCTTGATGCTCTCAGCGAGTGCCCGGAGGTTCTGCAGTGCCTCCGCATTGCACTCGCGCTGCCGCCGAAGGTCGACGAGTCGCGGGGTGGGCCGCGGCTGCCTCTCCCTCCGCGGGCACTCGATGGAGGGACCAGCGGCGAGGATCAAGCGGGGGATGCGGCCGCATAGGTCTCTTATTTCCGCGACCTGCTTGGCCCGGCGGCTTCTTCTTGCCGTATAAGACGTCTGTATTGTATGAAAGAAGGACTAATAAATGCCGCGCACATTAGGGCGATTGATATATTTTTTTTTTTATTCGCCATTGCTCCTAACAAGGCGCCCGGGATCCCGAGTGCAGCAAGGTAAGGCATTATATGAATGGGTTGTATGTGCGAGGCGTGTATGCGTGTATGTGTGTATGTGCGTGCTTGTGTGTATGTTGTGTGCGTGTGTGTGTATGTGCGTGTGTGTGTGTGTATGTCCGTACGTGTTCTCGCGTGTGTGTCCGTTTGTGGGTGCGTGCGTGTTTATTCGTGTGCGTAAATGTGTGCGTGTGTATTTCTTTGATTTGCTTCTCCCCCTCCTTCTCTGCCTCTTGGCACAATTTGATCAGTCCTTCTATGTTATCACTATATTTGTGGAAAAAAAAATCCCGAAAACCGAAGTCGCGGGGAAACGGAATTGCACGTGGTAGAATCGTGTCCTCTCACCCAGCCACTAAGAGTCAAATGCTGTTTCTCTCCCTCTCTGCCTCTCTCTCTCCCTCCCTCTCTGTCTCTCACTCACACACACAACACACACACAACAAACGCACACCCAAGCACATTAACTGGCATCAGTTAATGGCGAAAGATGTAGATGACGCAGCGAAAATCAGCCATGAAATGATGTCAGTGTATGCATAACCCTTGTAGAAATTATAGTAAATGCGACCTTCGAGACTATAATCTCTGGTCTTTTAAATTGTAATCTGATTTTGTCTCACTTCTCGCTTTATCTGTTCTATATTTATGTTCTTAATATGTATTTGGTTATTAATAGTTGGTATTGATGATTTTCAGTTCATTATCCATATCAATAGTCACAAGTAGACGGGGTGTGATATGCCTAAAATACGCTTGCAATACAGGAGAGAGAGAGAGAGAAGAGATGAGATTAGGCTGTCTTTGTATTGTCTCGTTTTAACTTGTTCTGGGCTTAGAGAGATCTCGCCCTTCTTGCCCTGAAAGGTGGCCCACGTTCAAACAACCTGGACATAGTTAGGAAAGGAGGAGGGGGGGGGGGTGATTTAGATTCGCAACGCAAAGCAAGGAATGATTGTTCATCTATGTTTCAGTCCCATCTTATCGAGGCTAGTGTCTTCACCCCCCCCCCCCCTCTCTCGCTCTCTCTCACTCTCCGCTCCCCCATCTCTCTCTCTCGCTCTCTCTCTCTCGCCCGCCCACTCTCTCGCTCTCTCTCTCTCTCTCTCTCTTACACACACACATACATACTGTGAGTAATATTTGTGGGTGTGAATAATGCATCGTCTCAAATAGCGCCTCTTGGGCTACCAAACATTAATAAATGGCTTCGGCCGCAAAACTTCGAGGGTAATGGGGTGTAAAGGTAAAGGTATCGATTACCTTGTTTTCCTTTTATTTCGTTCGGGTGCCTCCTACGAACCACGACCTCCAGTCGCCTTCATGAATCGCGAATCACGGTTTGGTTGGGGTCAGCTTGAGTGTGATGGGCCACTTGGCTCCGCCCCTCGCAGTCATATACTTAAAGAAAGTATTAATGTCTATTATATCAGCATAAATTTTGAGATACAAATTGATTCAAAGTGCATCGTCAGTCAACCTAATTTATTATATTATTTCCGAAACTGTTGGTGAAAATGAATGATGGAGAAATGAAAAGCAGTGAATGTGTGCAGCGGTGCATTAATATAATGATGGTGAGATATATAGGATGCAGGTGTTGCGAAACATACTATTAACATATCAATAGTGTTAAATTATTAATAGACAGTCTTTAGATCTGGGCAGCTTGGCCACTTCCCGGCGAGCAACTGGTTCACGCTTGCTCACTCACCCCGCGAAGGGCCGAGTCAAGCTTCACTTTATCCCAGGCTAAGGGGATATTCCCTTAGCCTTGACTATACGCCTTTATTTGTCGTTTTAGCGGCTGGTGTCCAGCACCTTGTCGGTGTTTCCCCTCCAAACCCATACGTCTTTCACATATTTATTTCGTTTATTTTTGGTAATGAAATAATTGTAAACATTTGGAAATATAATGGCGTATGAACTAATGTAAAATGTTCTTTTCCAAATAACATATCAAAAGTTTACCATTATCTAAATAGCGGAACCAGGTGATATAAGACGGAGTGAGAGAGTAGCTGCTTAGGATAATACAGAGCCATATGTTAATATACATCCTTCATATATGAATAAAGGATATTTCCGTCTGACGATTATTGAATATGAATAAGTCCCAACAATGTTTAGTTTTTTTATATATTGAAAATATGATAAGGAATTGAAATAAAACGATGTGATAAAATTTCTCGATAATAATTTTCGAAATGATATACGATAATTTATTTCTTAAGGCCGGTTTCCAATATATCCATCAAATTAACAAGTAAACAGGAATAAAAGCAATCCCTATTTCTCTCTCTCTCCATGTATACTTCAGTCATTATTGCACTTCGCCGGATATCCGTCCTTTCCCACCTCCTCACATTCGAACCATCCGAACTATGCCCTAGTTGTTTGAAGGTGGGCCTCCTTTCAGGGCAAGAAGGGCATGATCTCGCCGAGCCAGGACAGGCGAGGCGTCACCGCCTTTGTTGCTGGCTCTACAATGGCGCAGTGAGTAGGATCAGAGCGCTATACAATAAGGTCGGAAGTTCCGTCAGTCATGCTGTTCACATGGATCTAAAAGTTCATACTTCTAACACATTATATTTTCAAGGTGTTTGTGAAACGTGAATGTCATGGTGAACTGCTTGGTGGATATTGAAGACGTGGTGAGTTATTGTGAACCCCGATGCATGCAATAAGGGAGATACAGGTGAGGCAAGTGGTATGTTCGTAATTTTGTGCAGTGTACTCTTTAAGGGTCGCATTTCACTGGTTCTTTTGTACTACGAGTATATTGAAGTTGTGAAGCACTTCGTGATTAGTTACGTTGCAGATCCGCTACGTGCACTGTTGTTTGTGGCACCGCTATGTGATGCTATGCTAGCTTTGAGCCGTGAATGCACCATGGAACGAGTTTCCCCCTCGTTAGTGAGTGCCCTTGCCTGGTTATAGCGTATAACCGTGTTTGTTTTCGGAGTTTTTTTTTTTTTTTACATTCGGGCACAGCTACCGATGTTCTGTATTTACTCATGTGGTTGAGATTTGTGTTTGTTTTGTTAATTAATTCATTCTGCTATTCATTGTTTACGTATAATCAAGTGGATGATGAGTTGCATTGTAGATACAATGAAAGAGGCTCAGGCCTTAGGTATGAATTCCGAACAAGTTTCAAAGTTGATTCAGGAAAAACAAAAGTCCGCTTGTAAAGGGTTAGTGATGGTTTCACTGTAAATATGCAAATGAGTGATTGGGTGTGTGAGGATTCGGGTGATCGAGCCATTTGCGTGTTCTGTCGATGGTTCACGAACCCGAAGCAGAGGTGACGTCGGCAACCACGACAGCACGACCTGCCTCTTGGCTCCGATCTCTTCACCTATTCATTTCATGTAAGTAATTACATTATTTATGGAATTTTGTTGGACTTTGTGTATTAAACTTTGAACTCTAATTCTACCCTTAGAAAAGGGTATGTGATTGGATATAAGTAACTAAATGATCATGACTAAAACATGGTTTTCTTTACAGCCTCTATGAAATTATAGTCAAAAACGACACTGTTTGTCGCACAGTGGAGTGGAAGCCCTTGTTCTGCAAATTGATGAAGGGCTAAAAAGTTACCGACTTTTAATGATAGTAAGGATGACATAAATAGTTAGTTACAACATTTTGAAGGATTTGCAAAGTTACAGAAATGGAATAAGGAAGATTATCATGGTTACTTGGGTTCATTACTTTGAGGTCACGGGGTTAAAACTTACGTATCTCTGCCTGAAGATACTGTAAATAATTACGAAAAGCTGAAGTACGCCTTGCTTGGAGCCTATTCACTATCCGACATACACAGACGTAAATTTCGGGAGTAGATGTCAGGATAAAGAAAAGTGCTTTTGGTTGCTCGAATGGAATGATATCTTGATCGGTGGATCTACCTGATCAAAATTTCAAGACTTTAATTCACTCTTTGAGTTTTTTTTTTAATAAGGGAACAGCTACTAAGTAACTGCAATTCTGATGTGAGAATCTTTTTTGAAGGAATGTGAGTTTGAGACTGCAGTAGAGATGGCGGAGAGCTATGAATTTATAGATAGATAGATAGATATAACACACACACACACACACACACACACACACACACACACACACATATATATATATATATATATATATATATATATATATATATATATATATATAAAATTTAACTGAGAGAAAAAAGATAAAACGACGTGATATTTGTATCGCGAAACACAAAAGCTTAATTTTTTCACATTACGTAGTGAGGACCATAAAAGTCCCGGGATCGAATCCCTACTAGTAATTGAATTCCGACAGGGTTCCGTGTCTTGAAGGTTCAAGACTCAGGATCGATTCTCACTAATAACAGAATTCCGCCAGGGTTCTGTGTCCGTTGTGGGTTCAAAAGTGCCCAGACCCGGGATCGAACCGGGGACCTTTAGATCTTCAGTCTAACGCTCTCCCAACTGAGCTATCTAGACTGCGTGTGGATATAAACTGTACATTAGAAAAATTTTAGACAAAACATTTTTGAGGTAATTATCACAAAAAATCGTTTTTTTTCCAACTAAAACAAATAAACAAGAACTGGCTCATTTTAAAACTGAGTATCTCCACTCACGTCGACGGCCCGTCAGACTAGCGTGGATAATTTCGAATCAGCAAATCGCTTTCCGTGCGGCTTTCTTTACAAAATATATATGCGCCATGAAACGCGAAACTACGGAGAAACAGAATAAGTCCTTGAGCTCCATGTTACTCAAATGAGAAGTTCTTAGCGCGGTGTTATTCAAGAGAAAGGCTTGTGCGGTCTGTTACGACGGTGCTTTTCGCAGTCGAAACACTAAGCCTGGCTGGATACTCGAACACAAGTCAGGCCGGACGAAGACAAGGATAATTGAATCACGCCTTTAATAAGGGCGAGCTCATTGATAGGTGTGAGTGATAGGAGGTGTATGTGTGTTATATGAGTGTGTCTTTATTTGTGTTTGAGTGTGTGTGTGTGTGCGTGTATGTGTGTGCGTATGTGTGTGCTGGGTATATATAAGTGTGTGTGTGTGTGTGTAAGGTTACTCGTGATTAAAGAAAATACGGTCACAGCGAAAAAGAGAAAGGAAATTTAAAACAAAAATGCCATCAACTATAAAAGGTCGGGAACCACTGACCGAGACTGCCTCGTCATCATTTCATTTATCATAAATCAAACCACCACAACCTCCTCCTCCTCCTCCTCCTTCTCACCCACCACCAACAACACCAACCCTTCCACCTCCTCCTCCCTCCCCTCTTCCTAATCCTCCTCCTCCTCGCGATTTCAAAGACAGATCTCTGCCTTTGAGCTATGTCATTTCAAGCATTGTCGATGCTGTCATTATGAACATCAATATCATCATTGATGTTATTATTATCATCATTCACTTATTATCATTATTATGATTGCCGTTATAAAAGGTCTTGACATTCCATACTAATACAGGTGGGGCAGAGTAAATACTACTTATACGACTTCACTCTTTATTCCTAAAAGTTACACACAAATAGAAATAAACACGACATGAGACTGGTCAGTGTTGGGTGGTGCCCGCTGTCGCCCACCCTGGAGAGGGAAGTGGCGCGGGCGGCGGTAACGTAGGAAGGATCACCGTCTGACTGTATGAAGAGTGTCAGTCTGAGTCTGTTGGAGGTTAAACTGGGTCGGCATTATATCCGCCTGGTGATGGGCGGAAGCAATAAGAGCGTAGTTTGGGTGTATACTTGGAATCACTCATGCAGGGTGATCCACGCGGCGTCACCCATGCGGCGTGGAACAGCATGGAGCTCGCATGATGCAATATGGTATGCAGTATGTTATAGCTGTTATTGTTATCATTACCATTATCATTATGATTATTGTGGTTAAAATGAGTGTTTTTTTTTCTTTCTTTCTTTTTTTTGCATTTCTATATAGATTAGTTAGCCAAATAATGAGAAGCGTTTTCTTTGATAAAGTGGGAAATTTGAAGGGGAAACAAAAGTAAGTATTACAGCAACTCAAAACAAAACTTAGAACGGTTAAAATATATTAGGAAGTAATACATATGTTTCGCATTCTTAAACCTCATGTACAGTATCTTAATTGTTTTAAATCCCGATAACATTTTTTTTCAAAAGATGAATGACGAATCCGAGTCTTTGCGGTCCAGAGTCCGGAATGAATTGCCAATTTTTCTTTTCTTGGGATTAGGCCATCACAATCAAATTTTCTTGTTTTGCGTCCACAGCCCGCAGGTTCCGAAAACGCATGCCCCCCCCCCCCCGAAAAACCATTGTTTTCAATTAATTTCATTATACCCCCTAAAAATCGCACAACACAACAAACGCTTCACCCCCATGCATCCACATCGTCAAATCTGTACAATAAACACATCTTGCACCTCACCTGCAGTGCTATCTGCCATCACCAGCGAGCTAGTGGCGGCAGATAAGAGATGGCAGATCGGCATCGGGCCCAGCATGGTTTTCATGCACTGATATGACTGATGTGTAGGCCTACATGCAAGAATACACACACGTAAATAATGAATAATAAGAAAACAGCCTCATCAGTTTTCATTTTTGCTCGGACGCAAAACGGGAGCTTTCATTCTTGTGGGCTAAGGCAGAATATAGTAGGGAATGGATAATCAAATGAGTGATATTTGATTATCCTGTTTGCAGCTTAAACTTGCGTAGCTCATTCACATAGAGTAGGCCTTCTTTGTTTTAATGTAGTTTGCCTGTTAAACAGTGTCGTGTTTGCATACTATTCACACAATTAATTCTTGTTCACATGAGTTTATCCTTTCCCATAGCACCTTGTTAATTTGATGAAGGGTATTAAGAACTCAAACGCGCTATATTGTCCTTATTTAGAAAGCATTACCAAACGAACACAAACTTGTTCTTGGTGTCAAAAATCCCCTTTCTCTGCTTGTTTAGTTTTTCTTTGTGATTTAAGGGTTGGAGGTGATGATAGCAAACGCAGGTGTGCGTGTAGTTTATTTAAAGCAAGAACGGGAGCCACCAACATCCAACTTTTATGACAGTTGTTGGGTAACTGTCTCTGGTGCGACTCCACATCACCACCGAGAGATAGCGTTCGAGTCCACGAGTAAACACTCCCCCCCCCCCCCTCTAATTACACAGATAGCCATTTAAGCTTGTGTAAGGAACATATATAGAGGTGGGAGAAAACAGAGGCTTTATTAAAGTGAACAAAATATCCATAATTGTTTTGCACATACAATATGTAAGAGTACAAATATAGGATTTGATTAACAAAAGAAACAGATTCATGAGTAGCTCCTCATTCCGTGACATTATAAACCATTTGAATGTTGCGGAGCGCGTCTGATGCGTCCCGGGGTAATGTGTTGCTGCTTCTTTCATCTTGTAACTGTGTTTGGGTTTCACTCATGAGTGGACGAAGATGTCGTCTGCCTCTTGCTGTGGCTCTTCCACTGCCATCAAGCCTTACCAAGTACTGCCGAGGTGCTGTCAGCTCTACAATAGTGCCCAAACGGTCCAACGCCCACTGCCGGGGTTCTGGATACGGGAGCGCTTTCCTGATTCAATGGCGGTGAGGTTATGGGCTGACACGTCGTGTCTTAATGAGGCACTTTTTCCCGATTGGTGTAAGGCTCGTTCATGGTTCCTCAGCAAGCAAGGCCACTGCTCGCTCACCCTATAGTTTGAGCTGTCCACTGGAATGGCATTTCTTAACTGACACCCAGTTAGCAGCTGGGCTGGAGAGGCATCATTAATTGTAGTGTTGCCTCATAATATCATCTTGGCGGATTTGACAGCCAGGTCTGCACGTCCATTAGACTGGGGATAGAAACGCCTTGATTCGTGGCTGTTAGGGTTTGTACCCCCATCATACGACAGCTTCTCTGGGGTTCCAAATCGTCTGAATCACCTCCTGAAGACGGCTGCGGGACGTGTACTTGTGGTGTCCCCTGGTAGATGTTCCATTTCCAACCAATCTGTCAATCTATCGGCGTAGGCAATGTAGTTCTGGCTGTTGAGCTGGAACAGGTCTGTTGCGACCTGCTGAAATGGGTATTGGGGAAAGGTGTTGGCAAGAATGTCTCTGCTGGATTGGAAAGGGCATATGTCTCGCATACGGTCGGTCCAGCCCTCATTGGACGCACATTCATGTAGCAGCCGGTATTGGCTGCTTCCTCTTCGACCTGCTTGAGGTCCACTACACGTCCTCCATCACCTTCAACTGATTCTGATGCAGCTGCTATGATGGTTGCACAAATCAATTCATTGTCTTCATCAAACTCCTCTGGGTGGCCCAACAGCGCTGAGTACCGATACAATGCATCTGCTGCACAGAACGTCTTGCCTTTTAGGTATTTGATATGGAAGGAGTACATGAGCTTCCCCTCTTTAAGTTTCAAATTACAGGGGTTGTTTATGTCCTGTAGTTCCTTATCTCCAAAAATTCTGGTGAGAGCTTTGGGGTCGGTGACGAATGTAAGGTTCCTACAGCCCAGAAGAAAGAGGCGTGCCTTTTTGAGGCACCAAACAATAGCAATGGCTGTCCCTTCGAGGGTGCTGTAGTTTTTTTTCTGCAGGCACTGCTTCAATGATTCTCTTTTTGATGTCATCTGTTGTTGTCGCACTTCGTCGAAGAAGTGGCGTGGCACTGTAGCTGGGACCTGGACTGCATGTGGGTGGGCGTCTGGATGCAGTTGGATATGATGTGGCAGACCTTGCATTTCTGGAAGTGGTGCATGTTCCACAGCGAATACCGTGCGGCCAAAGAACCTTTTTTTAAGACAGTCCACATTTTCTTCTACCACCTCTCAAGGTGGGACCTCTGGATGGGTTAGCGACTGTGGGATGTCTAGGGGTGCTACAGAACTGATAGATACTGAGGGGCATGGAAACTCAGGCGGCACTAGACGTAACGACTTACTCCAAGAGACGGGTAGAGACACTGGATTCTGTCTGCAAAGAAAATGCGTTCGTTAATAGTAACAAGACCCACCACAAGCTGGCAAGTCAGGCTTCAAAGGAAATGCACGCCACCTCCAGCAACATGATTGACTGCCACGGTTGTTGGTTGTAGTTGGTGCTGCAGAATGTCAAGATTGTTTAACAATATGCGCCTTGCCATGGAGACCTGGGCACCAGTATCTGCCGCAGCCATGGTCGAGCCCTTGGCGTAAAGGTTAGCACAGATAACTACAACACGCATGGATGCCAGTGTCCACACTCCCTACTGTCACTGGACTAGATGTGAGGGCACTTCCTTTTGGGGTGAGGGTTGGGCACTGGTGGTAGAAGTGCCCCTTAAGTCCACATGAGCGGCATAACTCCAAAGGCACGGCATTGGCGGCCTCCTCGACAGTCACTGTCCCCGCATCCTCTGAAGCGTTTATGACCACGTCTGGCTCCTGTGTTACGTGAAGACTGCTAATCGTTAGGTTAAGGATAAGGATAAGTCCGATATCGCAGCTGAGCCTCGCCTGAGCTATGGGGGAGCCCGGCCTGTGCCGACAGATGTCGACTCGCAACGTGTGTCAGCTAGTGCTGACGCGACAGAGCTTAGTCCTTATCCACCGTGGTGCCCAGCCACAGCAGTAACCTCCGGGCGACAATTGCAACTTCTCGCGCCTGGGCTGGGCGCGAACCGCCGACCCCTCGGATGAGAAGCCGACACGTTACCACTCTACTAGCCTGGAGGCACCTGATGCGGCTACTTCAATATGTGTGGGGTCCAGGGAGCGGGATGGGGACTTAATGACCGGGTCTTGCCCGGCCGACGCACTCGCCACGTTACCTCCGGCACATCGACCTGCTGCTTTTTTCAGCAGACTATGTTCCCTCATACGTACTATGTCATTCAGTGATTCAAGGCGGGGGATGCACCTTACCACTTCTGCCATCGTGCTATGTTCGCTTAGACCCATTACCACTTTTTGCATAACATGTGCTCATCTCACCCTTCTCTCTCTCTCTCTCTCTCTCTCTCTCTCTCTCTCTCTCTCTCTCTCTCTCTCTCTCTCTCTCTCTCTCTCTCTCTCTCTCTCTCTGTATCCCTCCCTCCCTCTCGCTCTCTCTGTCTCTTCGTCTTATTCTTATTCTTCGTTTTCTTTTTCTTCTTCCTCTTTCTGTTTTTTCTTCTTCTCTTCTTCCACTCTCTCCCTCTTTCTCTCTCTCTCTTTATCTCTGTCTCTCTCTCCCTCTCTCTCTCTCTCTCTCTCTCTCTCTCTCTCTCTCTCTCTCTCTCTCTCTCTCTCTCTCTCTCTCTCTCCTTCTTCTTCTTCTTCTTCTTCTTCTTCTTCTTCTTCTTCTTCTTCTTCTTCTTCTTCTTCTTCTTCTTCTTCTTCTTCTTCTTCGTCTTCTTTTTTCTACTCTCTCTCCCCCTTCAAATTCAAATTTATCATAGTTATTGCTAAAAAGTTTGATTTTCTATAAGATTTGTTTACAGAAAACGTTTTAGGGATAACTATATCATTACGTATTTTCAGTGTTATGTTGATATGAATAGTATAGTAAGATTTTTCTCTAGCTCATTTATAGTAGAAACAGTTATAGTAAAATTATTCGTAACAAAACCTGAAGGATACTATTAGTTCCATATGTGATGACATGACATTGGCAATATCAACTTTATTGATTAATGACGATAATGAAAGTAGAGATGGTATGATATATATAATGATGACAATAATCGTAAAGATAAGGGCAATAGTAATTAGTAATGACAATGAATACTAAAATCAATATGATTAATGATGATGCCAATAATGATGACAAATGGACAATAACAGCAACAACAACAATTAGAATGATATTTACGATGAAAATTATAATGATAATAGTATGAATGATCTTTATTATTATTGTTATTATCATTATTATTATTATATTTATATCATTCTTATCATCATAATCATTATTATTATTATTGTCATCATTTTCATCATTTTCATTATTATTATCACTATCATTATCATTAATGTTGTTATAATCGTTATTAATATTATCATGATTATCATCATTATTAACATCATCAGCAGCAGTATCATTATCATATCAAAATTATCCTGATTATTTTTATAATTATCATTGTTATTATCATAATTATTATCATTATATTTACTGTTATTATTATTATAATAATTATTATCATTATCTTTACTGTTACTATTATTATCATAGTTATTATCATTATCTTTACTGTTATTATTATCATTATTATTATTGTTATTACTGTTATTATCATTATTGTCATGATTATCATTATTTTCATAATTATTATTCTTATTATCATTTTTTATGATATCATTGTTATTAATTGCTTATCATTTGTTGTTGTTTTTGTTATTATCACTATCATTACTAATTCCATTATCAACATTATTTTTATTGTTGCTATTGTTGTTACTAAGATTAATATTATTATTGGTATTATTATCTATATCATCATTATCATTGTTATTATTACTGTTGTTATTATTATTATTATTATTATTATTATTATTATTATTATTATTATTATTATTATTATCATTATTGTTATCAGCATTACCTTCATTATCACTAGCTACTGATCAATAGATGATAACAATGATAGTGATGATATTAAAAGGAATAATAAGACGATAAAGATAGCAGTAGTAATGATAAAGATAATAATGACAAAAATCATAAGGATAACTTTTACGATAATAAAAAGGATGATAACAATATCAATAACAATAACGATGATGATAATAATACTGATGATCAAAATACTTATGATATGACAATGATAATGATTATGATAGTAATGATAATAACAGTTATTATTATTATTATTATTATTATTATTATTATTATTATTATTATTATTATTATTACTATTATTATTATCGTTACTATCATTATTATCTTTATCATTATCATTATAATGATGATGAAGAGCATGACGATGAGGAGGAATGCAATAATGATGATGATGATGATTATGATAATAATGATAATGGTGAAAAAGTATAATTATGATAATACCAATAATAATGATAATAATTAATTAATAATTAACAATGACAATGGGAATAAGAATGAAAAATAATAACAATAATGAAAAAACAGATGATAAAAAGCATGATAATGTAGAAATAATCATTTCTATTATCGTCATCATTGTTATTATTAATATCATCATTATTATCACTCATATTATCATCACTATTGTTATTATTGATTAAGGATAATGATGATAGTAATGATGATGATTATAATGATGATAACAATAGAAATGATAACAATAGTAGTGATAATAATAATCACAATAATGATAATTGTAATGATGAAAATAATAATGAAATCAATGATATGATTATGAATGATAATATAGATAACAATAATGATAACAATAGTATGATGAATGATAACGATAATAATGATTGATTATATTAGTGCTAATAATAATGATAATGATAATAGTGCAAATGATAATAACAATAAACTGATAATAATAAAGATAATGATATTATTATTGATAATAATAACAAGAGGAATGGTAATAAAAAAGTATAATAACAAAAGACCTTGACCTACGCTTGAGGCCTGTTTGGAGAGGTCAAGTTATTTATCTTGTTTGTTATTACCGTTTTACCATGAATATTATTATTAATAGCAATTTTGATAATGATTATAATAATGATGATAAAAACAATGACAACAATGAAGATAATAATGATAGTAATAAAAATTATAATAATGATTAGAAATGGTAATAATAATAATTCCAATATCATAATCAGTGTTATTTTTATCATAATTATCAATGCAGTTATTGTTATCATTGTTGTTATTATAATCATTTTCATTTTCATTAGCATAATTTTAATATATCTTTTCATTATCATCATCATACTTATCAATAATAATTATTATTATTATCATTATCATTATTGTTATCTTTATTAGTTTCATCATCATTATTATCATCATTATCATTATCTTATTGTTATAATTACTCTCATTAGATAGTAACGATAATAATGATCAAATTTTTAGTATTACCATTATGATTATTACTATTGTCATTGTACCTATTATCACTATTATTATCATTATCATTACTATCATTTTATTTTTTGTTATTACTATTACTATTATCATCATTCATCATCATTATCCTCATTGCTACTATAATCAGCATTAATATTATTATCATTATCATCATTATCTTCATTATTCTTATAAATATTATCACTCATTATTATCATTATCATCATTATTTTTGTTAATATTAGTACTATTGCTATCATTTTTGTTATCATCATCATTATTATCATTACCATTGTCACTTTTATCACTGTCAATATTTTCTAAATCTTTGTTATAATTTTCACTGTTATTATTGTTATTATCATTATTATTATCAATATTATCATTACCATTATTAGCATTAGCATTTAGTCATTACTCTTACAAATATCATTATCTTTCTTGTTGCCATCACTACCATTATGGTTATCATCATTATTGTTATCATAACTATAATCATAATTATTATTACAATTATCCTTTTGTTTTGTTTTCATATTAGTCTTGCCAATATCATCACTACTGTCATAATCATTATCATAATCATAATCACCATGAGCAATCTCTTATTATTGTCACCATTATCATCATTCTTATTGCTATTATTGGCATTATCATCACAATTCTTCTCATCCTTATAATTTCTTTATTTGCATCAATGTTATCAAGGTCATTATGATTATCATTATTATCATTATTATTATTACAATTATTATCATCATTATTATTATCGTTATTTTTGTTATCATCATTATCACTATTTCTACTATCATTATTATCATTATCATTATAACCATTCTTCTTCTTCTTCTATTATTCTTATTCTTAACATCATTATCATTATTTTCATTATTTCAATTAAAAATATTATTAACGTTATCTTTTTTCTCATCAGTAATAATATAACTTTTTATGATTGTTTCCATCGGTATCATTATCATTACTACTTTCATTATCATTTTTTCTTGTCGTTATCATTTCTATCATTATCACCATTCTTATTATGATTATTACTATTCTGCTGCTGGTGATGATTATATTTGTTTATATCATCATTATTATCATTATGACTTTTTTGTTATTATTGTTATTATTATCATTATCATTATTGTCATTACTATTACTGTTATTATTATCATTGTTACCATCTTTGTTACTATTACTACTGTTATCATCTTTATGATTATAATGATGATTATGATTATCTTCACCATCATTT